>NC_081163.1:23854667-24052167 GCF_012432095.1 Onychostoma macrolepis | reverse complement strand
GAGTTGGGTTAATATTTAAATACTTGCATGCAATGTATTATTGCTATTTTGTCTCAGTCAGATCCTTGGACATAAATATTTTGTCTTTTGTTGTGCCAATAACTGTAGGATCTGTAGTATTTTTTATTTATTTTTTAGTTTTTTCACCAGTAGATTTGCATTTACACACGTGAGTTGGAAGGACTGCATTAAAGGCCATGCCGTAAGCATCTGTCTGTAAACCCAGCAGAGCGCTCTACCAACACACGGCATCTGCTTTAGCTCTGCACAGATTTGCAATGTGTTTGCGGCCCACATGTCACAGAGGACGTCGCTGCCTGGTATATGGAAACTGCTATTTAAAGTTTGCAAAGCAAATGTACATCACACAACAGATCTCTTCAAATCAATGATAAAAGTTGCAGGGTTCCTGGTGACAAGAGAGATGCTTTTCCTTCGATTCAGTTCAATGCGGCAGCTACTTCTGCCTGACCTCGTTACTCTGTGCTCTCTATGAGTTACTGAAATCATCTATGAAGTAGCTAGAATGCGTCCTGCACTGCTTAATGACTGTGTTTTAGGGCGTCTATCCCATCGGCCCCTCAGTACAAAGACCGGACAGATCTGTCCAAGTGAAGCACTGCATTATAATTTAGTTCCTCTTAGGTTTCCTGCTCTAGCACTTAAGACAAAGTGCCTGCGGCCTCTGAGCTCTCCACGTGCAGACGGAGCGTGTTATTTCCATCCTTCCGTCTGCTTGTGAATTATCTGCAGTGCTAAGCAGAAACCAGAGAGCAGATTGACAGACCAAGAGCATGTACGCGACCGCCGCCATCGTCGTCCCCTTTGTCAGAACAGATAAAGAAGGAGTGAAATGCTCCGTGATTCGTCTCTATTTAAACGCGCGGAACTGGAGTGCAGGAGAGCTGAGTGAAAATACCTCGACATGTGTAAGGCGAGCGTGTCTCTCTGTCACACGCCGCTCACGGCATCGCTTCCATGCTTTTCTCTTTGTGCAGAGATTAGGCCGTTGCCAACCTAAATGATTACTTCAGTCAACACCGTACAAGCTTGTGACACCGCAGAGCGTCCCTCTAACTGATCTGCTAAATGTCAGCAAACTGCTTTTGAGTGTAATCTTAATTTGACTTGGAATTAGTCTTTTTGCTGTGAAGATCTAATTATTCAGACAATTCTTTGCCTTGTGAGAACTTTGGGAAAAGATCAGCCATGCCACGGCTGATGAGAGAAAGAGAATGAGAGAGCAAGAGAAGCAGAGAGAGAAAGAGATTACGCGATAGTGAGCGTTCCCAGACGTTGCCCAGAGGCACCTTCATCTCCTCTCTGAGCTACGCGGACATGAATGGCGAATGACAGAATCCCGTCAAGAACTCCGCAGTAACGAACGTGTGCAATAACGGCATACCTGCTGCCTTGGAAATAGTGAGATAGAACCGAATGGGATTGGCTTTTGCCCACTCTGGATATAGGTGTTAGATGTTAGAGGTGGGCAAGAATTTTCACTTCACAATCTAATTTATTTTACATGAATGTATAATAATTAGTGCACATTATATATCATACTATACAACTGTGCAGTAGGCTATATGAAATTGTAAGGCTAATTTATCTTACTTCACTGACTTATCGGCCAGACAGCTACGACTCACATGCTAAATCAGGGCTGTTTTGGCTCTGGTTTCAGGTAAAATGTTTCGGTATTAACTTCTATCCGAAGCCTTAGAAGAAAGTCTCAGGTGACAAAACACAAGAAAATTACAGATTCACGCTCATTGTGACATGTTCTGGGTTTATGTTTTATGCTGATTTATGGTCTAAATATTATGTCATGTTTGCCTGGGTTTCGGTAATGTTTTTAATGTCCATGTACGACAAATGACTACTCTTTGTGAGCTTGGTGTTAACGTAAATGATCAGATGATCAGGCTGCAGATTATAGATTATACTTTTAAAATAATAATAATAATAATAATAATAATGTGTGCGTGTTTGTTTATTTATTTATTTTTTTGGGTTTTAAACACACAAGTCCTCACTCGCGCGCTCACACCAGACAAGTAAAAGTCATTTACCTGCGCAATGATGCGCACGTTTCAATTATCCAAATCCGCACTGGTTTAAATAATTTAGAGAATGATACCTTTCAATATAATAAAGTTAATCATGACCTGGTGTGGTCGACAGCCTGTGGAACCTTGTAATGGTGCGGAAGGGCACCAAACGAGAGTTTAACACAAAGATGAAAAACATCATGTAGTAGCCTATAGTGTAAACAGTATTCACATTTCATTCGATAATTCCATGTCTTTTCAATATTTCTTTGCACAATCTAAAACAATAAAACATATGGACAAATCTTCTGTAATTGATGAATAACTTAAAACAAAAATAAAATTTACTACACATTAATGTACATAACATAGTTGACTACTTTATTTTCAGATACATTTAAATGACTTTTAAATGCGCTATATGACTGGCTTACTTATGTTTTCTTCTTCAACGTTTCATTACGAATGCAAGCACATAAGCTTGCTTCATTGCTTTATCCTGAATTAAAGTTTACACACATAAATCGCAGTCAAAATTTAGAGAAATGTATTTAGATGAAAAATGACGCTGTGTTTAATCGCTCAAATTGTTACTCAGTAAAGCGGGATTCCAAATTTTACACAGAGAATTTAGATGCATTATTATTACATTATTATATTTTCATTCATCGCTCTCATTACTCACTTACTGTAACGTCACTTAATAGTTTTCTGACACCTGTAGTTATCACACGTTCGACAACAAATACAACAATAAATTATGTCTTCGAAAACTATTTTATGCTTTTGAATAACGAATAATCTTGTGTATTATTTTTCTACTCAGATCTTTTAGAGCGCAGAAGTCTTTAGACTAAATGGGAATAAATGTAACGTTTTAAAACAAATGTCTTAACTTTGATTGTGGAGCAAACTTTCCAAATGATTCTATATACTGAGAAGTGGAATTGTTGAAGATTATTTGTCTAATATAAAAAAAAAAAAAAAAATCATCAAACAAACTGATGAAAGGGATATATAAGAAACGCGCATTTCCCCGGATTCCTTAATTGGCATTTTATCTGCAGTTTAAATAGTATACTCAGTATTTCTTAAAAAATTACATGGAGAAAAAAAAAAAAAAAAAAAAAAGATTACAAATAAAATAAAAAATAAACATTTTTGTTTGTTTGATTTCCTTGAGCAATGTATGTTTTTAATTCAGCAATTTCTGACCACAAAATAATGAAATGTGATTAAGAGACACGGCTCCTGCATGGAAATGATTTAAAAGTTTTATTTGTAAACATTAAATATTCCTTTCTCATGAAGTTTGATTCGGAACCGAACGAGTTGCAGTATATTTAGATAAACCATAGAAAAAGGCAGTGATGATCTTCACACACCTACAGGAATAGAAGATGGCAAATGAAATCACATGTAAGACATTAAACAAAGACGACGGTGATGCGTCTGAAATCATTTCAACTGCACCATGCTTTAACGGCGAACTCAAAATAAATATATAAACGTTTATATTAAACAGCAACAATACATACAACACATACAAACGGGGAATGTCTGACAATTTTACAAACACTATGGGTCCCTTTTTACCTCTACAGATGATACTGGTTTTATCCACATGTGCCATATTTAAAAGTTGCCCCAATACTACGAATCTTTATAAAATCTAACAGACTACATAGTGTCCGGAATATAGAGTGTGTAATAGAGACAAGAGTCCTCTACAACATGCGTCTCCTTTCCACCTGACAGAGATACACAGGCACAAGTTATAAAAGAAAAAAAGTCTCTGTACAAGCTTTATATACATCATATAAATCACATAAATCTATTGAATAGGTATATAGAAATGGTGTATAATACACTCTACTCTGTGATTTTCCATGAATACAGACGTTTGCAGTTAACAATGATTAGTAGTGGCGAGATATTTTTCATTGTTCAAAATCAGGCATACTATTGAATAATATGTGTCTTTTATTATAATTTATCATATTATTATTACTTTCTTCCCTATTTTTATTTATTTTTTTCTCTGTTCTGAGATACTCTGTAGCGGTATTTTTTTTGGTGGGATAAAGGGGCAAAATAACTTGCCGATGACAAAAGTTATTATTATCATTATTTCGCGTGATGTTTTCCAGGCTTTAGATTGTTGAATCCTTTTTTTTTTCCGAAAGCGCACGTCATTTGGCAATGGTTGGTGGATTAAAAAAAATCAGACTTTCAGTTTTCAAGAGAGTCAGTGGAAGTTCTCTGAGGTTGTTTGATTCTCTCTCTTTCTCTCTCTCTCTCTCTCTCTCTCCTTTTCTCGCGGTTTAAAAGGGCAGAGTGTCAAGAAACAGTTTGTCGATTATTGCTGGCGGTGGGACCAGATCTTCTAGTTTTAGGTAGAAGATGCGCTGCAGACCCTGTGTGCACAGTGTGCGCAGTTCAGGCAGTTTACCCAACAGTTTGGACAAATAGTTTGGACGATTCAAGCCGCCTCCATTGAAGGTGACTTGGTCTTTCAGACAGTTTACTATCTTGTTTTGAAGGTCCTCCACTCTCTTGGGTTCTTTCAGTCCGTGTCTCTCTACAAAATAATAATAATAATTCGCATATGAGAATATAACATACAAAAAAACAAACAAAAAAATAAAAAACAAACAACAAAAAAAAAAACAGTTGCAATTTTATAAACAGTGTAAAAAAAAAAAAAAACTGATCTCACCTGTGACCATGGCTAGGGCGGCGATGCATGAGAAAGCAGATATGTCTAAATTCATGTTCTGGAGATTAGACGAGAACTCCACTATAGAATCAATCCACTCGCCAAATCCACGGACGCACTGCAGCCTGTGCAGCACCACACCGTTACAGAAGATGAGTTTGCCTTCCATCGGGTTGGACCTGAGATTAATGACAAAGCACCCGTTAATTACCGTGCGCATTAAACGGGGATTTAAGCGGCTCCTAATTATTGCAGAGCCAATAAAAACTGAAGCAGCAAAGCCACCTCTCCAGAGGCCTCGGTACCTGTACGCCAGGCGCAGCACGAAGAGCTCCAGGAAGGCAGACTCGAACAGCAAGTCCTGGTCCGGTTTAGGCAGGTCGGTGAACCCGGGAATCTTTTCTGCCCATCCGCGGATGATCTCCATGGATCCGGTTAGGAGGTCGTAGAACTGCTGGATGTGTTGTGTGTCATCTCCGCTCAGTTGGTAGTCTGGGTTGGCTTGGAACTGGAATTTAATTTAAACATGACTTAATGAGCTCCCTTAAAATATATAACCCGTGAAATTGCAAAGCCCATTTCTAGAAGGGGGAGAGTTCCCCCCTCTTTAATTTAACTTGTGTCTGTATTTCACTGGCTTCTTTCTTGCAAAAGCAATTTAGAGAGTAAAATATGCCACCCTTAAAGTGCTGAAAGTTTATAATGAAACACTATATGATATTAAATTCCTAATATTGGTTGTGTCAGATTGGCGCAGGAAGCGCATCAAGAGTCACATGCGCATTTTGACTTTCTTCTTTTAAAGCCTAAAGTGATGAGTAAAATTATAGATGAATGGAGCATAACGCACTCTGGTGTAGTCGAGGCTGCTCATAGAGGGGTTGGAGTCCACATGAGCCCTAACCAGAGCGCTGATCAAACTGACGGGCGGAGAGGGGGGAGAAGACTCCTGCGGACTTTTGGGTTTGGAGGGTAAACGGCCTCGCCGACCCTTTAAGTTGGCGGTCCGGACAACTGTCAAAACAATACAAGACTGTTATTATCAAGTGGGTGTTATGCTCGTTGTAACGTACATATACAATTCAGTCAGCGATGACTATAATTGCAGTTGCGCGCTTCTCTTCTTTCCAAGTGCGACGCACATTCTAATGAACAACCCTTATAAGACTCACAGACGGGTGTACAAAAAAGCGATTTACCTTCTTTCACCATTCCGACCACCAGGCACTTCTGAAATCGACAATACTGACATCTGTTTCTCCGGCGTTTATCCACAGGACAGTTTTTATTGGCTAAACATACATATTTGGCGTTCTTCTGTACTGTACGCTAAATCAAGAAAATGGGACAATAAGATTTAATTTATATAGCATACAATTCAGACAAACTTTTCATATTTTTCTAAGCAAACATTCAGTTTGTTTTTGGTTTAAATTACCTTTAATCAGATATGCGACTAACAAGTGAGCAAAATAAATATTGAAAATAAATAAATAAATAAAATACGCTAACGCTAATATGACAGTTGCTCAGGTGTCTTATTAGGTCTCATCAGATAAAACCGATATAAGGCGGCAACAAATCTAATAGCCTAAATGAGCAAATGAATAAATAAATAAATAATAATAATAATAATAATAATAATAATAATGCAAAAAAATACCTTAAAGAAGCCTTTGCACCCTTCACACGTTCTGACTCCATAGTGCTGGCAAGCCGCGTTGTCCCCACACACCGCGCACAAACCTTCGCTGGACGGAGATCCTCTAGACGGGGGTGACGGCACCTGACTGTCCATCAGCTGATGGCCGTGACTGAGCTGCAGGGAGTGCGTGAAGGCTATTCCCGCCTGTTTCCTAATGGCACTGGGCACGGCGAAATTCTGGCTGTCCAGGGCTCGGTGCGCTCCGGGACTGTCATGCCCCATGGACACGTGGAGAGGCCCGTCAAAGCGCATCTGACAGCTGGAAACAGGGGTTCCGGGTGGAGACTGCTTGAAGGAGAAGAGGGAAAGCCTGGACACGGGGTTCTTGCGCTGATCTATCATATGCGTGGTCATATAGTTCTGATGAAAAGTGTGCAGGGAGCTGGGGTCCTCCCACATATGATTGGGCTGAACCTGGAAGTTCGCCGCTCCCGGAGCGTGAGGTGAGGAAGGTTTGAAGTACATAGGCCCGGAGTGGGCCATCATCTCCTCTGACTGCGGGCCCAAATGGCTTTGCTGATGGTATGTGTGCATCTGGACTTCCTCCACTTTGATGGAGGACTGTTCTCCAGAATGGGGCACCTGGTAAAGACAAGGCGGCTTCACGTCATAACCGGTGTTGTAGTTGTCCATGAAGGTGCTGAAGCTTGGCAGAGAGGTGGTGGCGGCGGTAATCTCGGTATTGGTCAAGTCCATGCTGAACTTCACAAACTCTGGCGTGAGGAAATCGCAGCTGTATTCTCCGCTGGTGTGGTAACTGTAGCTCTGAGACGCAGGACTCGCGCCCTGCGGGGATGAGCCATACTGAGCCTGGACGCAGGGCATGGCTGCAAAAACACAGCAATCAATAAAAAAAACAGAAAGACATAGCCGCATGCCAATCAAAACATCATTTGGCACTGATTTCAGCTTGCATGCAACTTTGCTTTTTAAAAAAAATCGCTTTTAACTATTATATATATATATATATATATATATATATATATATATTATCATTATTATTATTATTTGTATTATTATTATTATTATTATTCTGCTGAAGTAGCCTACCTTCAGTCGTGAGACTGTTCCTCTGCAGTTCGCGGTGAAGGTGATAATATCAGGTGAAATTTAATACCGGAGTTCAAGACAAACGAGTCAGCTCTGGATTCTCCCTCTGACAAAACACACAACTTTCACTTGATTTTGCATCACATTTTATTAGTTCTATTACATAACTACACAAAATTCTAGAGCTCACTTAAACTTAGAAATTTTAAACACTTTCTAGCGCCGTATCAGAACATGTGTGATGGGGCGAAAGTTTAAGGATTTGCGCGCCGCGTTTGTTTATTTGTTTTACTCTCGAGTTTAATATTCTTAATAAATGCATGTCTCAACAAACACAATTTCACACAAGCGTCTCATATAACGACTGGATTAAAGTTAATTTCACAATTCAGCTCTACAGAAAAACAGCAAAACAATTTCTATAAAACCAGCAGAAATCAAAAAACAACATTCAGAGACTGTTTAAAACAAACATGCCATAGGATTGTTTTTGCACTGCTCTTATTGAAAATGCCCAAACAGACAAAGAATAAAAAGAAAGGCAATGACATACCTTAGTAGACCATCAGTTAAACTATATTGTATCCATAAGGTTGTGATGCAGAATATGTGTGTAAATGTCCAGTACGGCGTGTGGTTCGCAGAGCGCGGAGCTCAACACTGGCATGTAGAGCTCTCTCTGCCAATGTGTCTTTGTTTATGTGAGACCCACGTGTTTGAGTTCAGTACGTCATCTGCGTCATACGTGGGTAGAACCAATCAGTTGCGATACTCTTCTGACAATCTGAGGGCTGACTGACTGACTGACTGTGATTTCGCTGAGATCTGCTGTAGTTTATATTCCCCATCGCCGAATAGCAATGTACCTCTGTTTTGTCATATACATTTCAGTATGCACAGTACACTTTATGCATTCACATGTTAGGCAATTACAAGTATTACATTCGGTTAGGGTCGATTTCACATTAAACACTGATAAAAAAGGTAACAGTAATATAATTACAAATATTTATTTCCTTATCATTCTAATAAAACTGTTTGTTTAAGATTTGTTTTGGTAAAGGTTGTTAATCTAAGCCTAAACAACAAGTAATAGGGGCAGGAATCTAAGAGCTATTGGTCATTGTATTGTACACTGCAAAACAGCATTAGAAATAATAAATAAACTGATAAAGCTACATTTCAACAAAGATGACTTTAAGCAGGCCATGCTGGCCATGATTTTGACAAAACCCAACACAGCTAAGTTTTTATTAAACAAGCGCTTTCCTTTTAAGAAACCATAGTACCATATACAGAATATTTAACCCTTTGCGTCTATTTGTACGAGACTACAGTCACTAGAAGAGGGCAGAGGAGTGGATTCTCACAGTCATTTCAATTTAAAGGTAAAAGATGGGGAAATGCATCAGGAACTGGCAAAAGAAAAATAAAGAAATGTGATGCAGACAACAGCTCTGATGCAGACCGTGAAGAGGTCTAGAAACAGAGGTCACTTCCCCTCAGAAAGTCTTTGACATTTTGTATCTGAATGGGTGGGTGTTACTGTTATGTGAGACAGGTATCACTCAACCATCATGGGAACACTCTCTTTCCACAAACTAAATCCTGCATCTCTGAGCCACCATAAACAATTTCATGGCATTATGGGTAAAACCACAGTATGTAAAAAAACAACAACAACAAAAACAAACAAACATAAAAACATTCATCAGTCCCTTTTGTATGTATACAAAATTAGATACAAAATTAAATTTTATGAGATTTTCTTAATACAGCTTCCAAAACTGAAGCCACTGTGACACTGTGTTTTTTTTTTCTTTTTTTTTTTTTCTTCCAAATGGGGGTTACAGTCTCCTCTAGAGGACACTGTTGTTCACCACCCACTGGACAATAGTTTTGGATTATTGTCTTATGTTGTTATAACGCAAAGCAAATACAGTGCTGATCAATGCATTTCAGCCTAATGCAGAACAAATTAGATGTCGATGAGCCACAGACACTGCGATTTAGCCATTCAAGGCTGACATGTGAGGACAAAACTATCCCATGATGTTCATGATGTCTAATTTAAAGAGCATGTCCGAAACTGTCAGTCATGTTCCACATAGCAAATGACAGGCCAGCCATGTGCTCAAAACCTGATTGGGTTTATTGCTATATCTAATGTATTATATCCACAATATGGTCTGCTTTCATTTACCTTTTTAATGAAGGGAAATTACATACAATTAAGCAGTAATTGGCCATTGGCTCATTTAATTACTAACTGCCTTATATATATGCATAGTTTAATCACTGCTCATGGGGAAGAAGAGGCAGCAAATGAAGAGCAATCAAATTGGACTGAAGTTATTTCCCAATTATGACACGTTGACGAATGTGTGTGTGTGTGTGTGGAGGAAAGAGTTATGTAAAGACCTATCAGTACTGATATAATTAACAGCCAACATGAAATTAACTTTTCTTAAACAAGTACAAATGATAAAGAACACAAACAAAAAATCATAAATTCACTGCCAATCCTGATGCTTCCTTCAGGATGTACAGTTTTTTACAGGAGCTGTTTATTCAGCACTTTTATTGGAATATTGAGACAGGTGAAGCACCATGGACAGCGCCTTTAATTACATGTGTAATGTGTTAAGTGTTCATTACATTTCTCATGTTGGGCAGTCTTATGTCAGTGTATTAAATCTAAGCTGTCTCAGAGTCATTGTGATTTAAAAATGACATGGTGATATAATTTTGAATAGTTTCCCTAATGCGAAATATATTGATGAATATGAAGAGTTTGCTGCCAAATTACTTGAGACAGGGAACATCCCCTGAGACAGCCATTACTTGTCTTTGCAGTCAAAAACAGGATTTACTCTGAAACATTTTATTAATTCTTTGAAGCTGCTGTACTGTGTAGTATAATTTTCTCAGTTTTTCCTGAGATTGCAGTATAACCTGACTACCAGCACCAGATGACTATCAGCATCTCAGTATAAGACTGGAATTTGATAGTGTCTATTCTGTTGGCCTGAACATCAGGGTATAGTATATTAACAGGCAATATTTAAATACACCGTCTCAAATAATTTATGTTTTTGAATGAGAGAGCTTTGTCTTATCATTGCATGTTCCTGCAGACACCTATGTGCTAAATATGAAGTAAACCGACTCTCTTTGGAAATGTTTATTGACAGAGGCTGTAGACTTTTTAACAGACATTTGAAATTGATTGACCACTGTGACATAATAGCCTGATATTACCAAGTAGAATAGGCTCATTGTCCAACCTAGACATTGTCCTCTCTTACAAGCTTCCTCTTACAGAACCTATTTAGATAAGGACCATATGTGTCCAGCTCTCTCCCTATGAGATAAACAGCATTTATTTGGTGTCATTGGCCAACAGATGACTTTATGATTTTTAAAACATCACTCCACACTTGATGTGATTGAGCTTGATTTAGAGATGATGAAATCTCTCCAGTTTTCATGCAGGTTCAAAAAGGTCAGATGTTGTTGATTGCATGATTTAATTCCTCAGTAGATTCATCAAAAAAAAAAAAATCCATATTGCTTGCAGTCTTAAAGCACCCCTTTTGCTCAAGGCACTGGTCTATGTTTTTTTTTTTTTTTTTTTCCAATTTAAGATTCCTTCTTTTCAGGACTAAATGTCTATTTAATATGCTTTAATGTGAGTTCCGTAGAACAAGGGAACACTCCATCATTTTAATGCACTTTTATATAACACACATTTAACTATTTAACCCTAATGAAACAGCTTGTATTGCAGCTGGACTTCTCCTCTGTGCTGTGATGAAGGTCCCTTCTCTTCTACCTCAGTAAAACTGTAAAACGAGACCCATCACTGTGGTGAGCATGAAGATCAGTCAGTGCTGAATATTCATGAATCAGTGTCATGACATGCCTTGTAATTGGCAGTAACATTAGTAATGAGTCTGCCGGCATCTTGTGAGTTCTTGCATATTCATGCCATGGGGAAATATATCCTAGTTGAGTGTGTTTTTTTATTTTTTTTTATTTTGGCTTTGGCTTTGGCTTTGGCTTTGGCATTGGCTTTTCTTCTCTCCTTCTTGTGTGAAAATAAATCTAAAGCTTCTCAAGTTGCAGGTGGGCTCTTATGCCACAATCAATTGTTAAATTGTGCTTCAGAAAAAAATCACTGTCAGTCAGAAGGAAGATGAATAGTGCTGCTAGTTAGTCTAATTAATTACCCTTCAGCTTCTGCAAAGTTATTTTAGCAAATATGTGTTCATATGTTCTGCTAATTATAACAGTTTAGTTTCCCTTTATCACCATATAATTCATCATAAGTCACCCTTGACTGTTACGTTAGCCAATATACATACAGTATATATATATATATTTACAAATTATGGATTTATTTTCATGGTGTTCATTATATCCACTTATTAACTTAAGAACTCTAGATATAGAACTTTGCAATTAATATGACAGTAAATTTCAAATTAAAATAATTTGATGAGAAATACTTGAATTCATTAAATATATATTTTTTTTCTTTTCTTTTTTTTCTTTTTTTAAGACCTCTCCTGAAAATCTAAATAAATTGTAAAATTACTAGGGTCTTTTTTGGGGGGGAAAAATCAGAGAAGCTCTGGTATTTTCTTTCCAGTTAAAATTATATGAGATATTAAACAAATTTTTTTATTACCTTATTTTTTTTTATTTCCTCTGAGGTAGCACAGGGTGTCAACGGTGATGATTGCAATCACATTCATTTGGCTTCATTTCCGTTTCCTGAATGTTAGTTATAAGTTATAGCATAAATAAAACCGAAAAACAGTACAATTCAGTAATATAAAACATCAACATTCACTTTTTTATCTGATATATGTGTTCTAAATAATGGATGTGAAGCTCATCTGTTCAGAGCTGATAAAATGTAAAAACTGTAACTTGAATGCAATGTAAGTCGCTTTGGATAAAAGCGTCTGCTAAATGCATAAATGTAAATGTAAATGTTCAAATGTGTGTAGATTGTATGAATGTCTAAACAGTAAAACACAATGTTTACTCCTTTAATGCTCTGTTAAAGAGCAAATTCAAGCAGAAGATTGTGGAGAACAGTAAAATCACACTATTTTGGTAAGCAATGTCATATGCATGTGGCGTGCATATTCGTGATTAATCATGCTGGACACTCGTTAGGAGTGGGGGAAGTAAAATAAATTAGCATGTGATTGATCATTCTTTATTTCTTTCTGCTGTCACTATTTTTTTTTTCTGTCCTTCTGCAGAAAATACATTATTTGTGTTTTGTTGAATCCATCATATAGAATATGAAGACGTGCATAGTAATGAAACACATTTATAAATGAATAGTGTCCCCTGAAGTCATGTGATAGTGAAATGAATGGCTAGTTGGTGTGTATGTGTTTGTGAGAATGGCCACCGTCCCATGAGGGGCAGCACGCAGTGCTACATAACACACAGAGGAATCTGTGGCCAGCCTACTGGATGAAGATACGCCTCTGATGCTGTCAAATACAGTTTGCTTGGTGTTTTTTGTTTGTTTTAAGGGTTTTTGCTTTAGGAAATTATGCTAACTACTCATAAAAGTCTTTGGAGAGTTCTTCTATAAATCTTGTGAGGAATAAAGGCCTATGCATGAGCATTGGCCCGTTGTGATTCTTGTCAAACATTTTCTTTACAGATAATGGCACAACACAGGAAAGAGCTTGGACATACCCTAATAAAAGAGCCTTTAACTGTAAAAATGAAAAGATACATTGGTTGACTGACTGGCGGAACCCTTTGGAAAAACTTAACGTACAGTAATACCATCCTCATTACTGACAGTTATGCTCATAGGCTCAAAAAAACATGATTTTCATACATTATTGTACATATAGAATCCATGGAGCCAACACAATGGAAGCTCTAAGCTCTTTCTCTCTCTTTTCGCTCGCCCCGTGGTTTTCCTTATAGTCTTCCCCATTTGAGAAATTTGGATCAATCCTATTTGCTTCTTCTTAGCAGCGAGAGCAGGATTTCGAGCGGCACTCTGTTTTGTACGCGTCCCTCTTGCAGCTGTAGACGGATATTTTCTGAGCGGCTATTGCGTAACGCTGCAGCTCATTGTGTGTTAACTGTTCGCGCAAGCTCAGCCGCTAAGTGGCTTCAGCCTCCTCCTCAGGAGGCCTTCCCATCAGAAGTGCTGGACTTAGAGGGATTTTCGTCTTCCAGAAAACGACAACGTGGCAGGGTAAAGCCTGATCTCTGCGTTTGAAGTACGGCTCACTGGCTGTCCCAAATGAGACTTCATGTGATCGTCTCTTCTGTTACTCCATAAATCAATTATCTATGCTCGAGTTAAATGTTTCCTTAATATGTTTTTATGTGTTCCTTTTATATTCATTTCCATTGTCTAATATTGAAAAATATAGAGAGAGAGAGAGAGAGAGAGAGAGATTGAGAAAGGAGGGTTTTGAAACTGCGCTCAATCCCTAATCCACTTTCTTTCTTTTTTTTTTTTTTTATTATTTCTTTTTTTTTTTTTTTTTGGATTTGCAACTTCTAATCTTCTGGGAAAGAAGTATCAGTGTCGCGTTTACAACAGTCTCTCGCTCACCTCCATCGGAGAATACACGTTTGCGTCTTTGCAGTCTTTCAAACGCTTTGCAAGTCTGAATTGTGAAAGCTAGTTAAACTTCATGCAGAATAAAACTGGAGTCTGAAACCTCCAGATAAACGTTATTATTTCAACATTTAGAGATTTTTAACAGTCACATGTGCGCTCATACATATTAACGCATCCCGTTTCCCATGGAGATATGAATGCCCTCTTATATAGCCTACCCCGGTCCCCGGTTCGCCTTTAAAGCACATTAGAGCGAGAGGAGAGATGCATATGAAAACGATATGTAATATATTCTAAACATTTTGTGGTGGTGAGAATAAGTAGCCAAATATCAAGCTGACGTTGATCCGGAGCTGGTTTCCCTCACTCTCCGCGGCCCTGGCAGAGCGGAGCGATTTCTCACCCGGGACTGGCAGCGCAAACACTAAGCTTATTCACGGCGGGGTCCGATATCTACAGAAAGCCATGAAGAAATTAGATTAGGAACAGGTAAATGCTTCATTTTTTATCTCTCCGTTGACACTCATCTGGTGAATTCCTGGTCCTTCTGGTCATATTGCTTTATTTTCCCTCACGTATCATTTTTCATTCAAAAGAGGTCTAGACGTGTTCGTGTTGAATCAGTCGTGGGATATATATATATTTTTTTATATACCTGCCTTCTTTTGTTTATTTCTCTCTCTCTCTCTCTCTCTCTCTCTCTCTCTTAAAGTTATTTCAAAGGTTTCAGAGTTGCCCACTTTATTGGCAAATCAGAGAGAGAGAGAGAGAGAGAGAGAGAGGCCCTGTCATTATCAAGATGGGATTAATATAGAGTAATTATATCAAAGTAATAGGGGGCGATTTCAAGCATTCGGGCCTTCTTTTGTCTTCACATTGTTAGAAAGTCAGCTGGGTTCAAACCAAAATGTCATCATTTTCTGTTACATTTGAAACGACCTGAGGAATCTCATTATTTTAGGGCTGTGTTTTATTTTCCTTTCTGTTTGAACATACTGGGGTCTTGGAGGTGAATCAGAGAGGGGTCCAATTAGTGTGACTGCAGACAGTGAGACTGCACACTCAGCACATAGTGGGGGAAGAAGTACAGGAGATGAGCACCAAGCACATTAGGCAAATATAGCCAGATATATTTATATGTTTGGCAAATTTCTCACTGAAATAACACTCCTGCAGTAGAGCAGATTTACGATGCATTCTCTAGTGGCTCAAAGTGTTCAGATCACAGGACAGACTGTGCTGTAAATGAAAAAAAAGATCACCTGAGGTGTGGCAGAACTGAAGCACTTTTTGTTACTTTTTTTTTGGCATAAAAACTTAAATGCTTCAGCTTCAGAAAAAGCAACAGGACAACAGAAAAAAAAAGAGAGATTGCTCTATTTGAATCATTCACCTTGTGCGGTGAATGTTTAACACTCTCAATTTGGATTCTGGGGCTTTCTTCTTCTTCCTCTTCTTCTTCCTTCTTTTTCTTCCTCCTTCTCCTCCACTTCTTCACAAAAGCCCATAATTTTGTAGATTTTAAAAATAATGTGAACTTTGTATGGCCCAGCAAATCAGTGGAGCAAAAGTTTTATTATTGGGAATGGCGAGATATCGGCATCTATCATTTCGCTCTAACATTGTCATCAAAGGTTGTTGTATTGTATGTGTCATGTATCATTTAGTCACCTCACTGAGCAAGCTTGTTACATAATCCAATACAGTAAGTGGAAGCATGCACCTTTAACATTAGTAGCCCAACACCCCAGTAATAGAAGAATTAAGCAGTGCAGAAATATACAGTAAGTGAGTTGAAACTTTTGCAAGTAAAACACTTTTGCAAAGGAACACTGAGTTGGTCGTTATTACTGTGACTTTTATCGTGAATGTTGATAATGTCTAGCTCCGCCCCTGGTGACACAAGTGGCACAAATTACACACAAGTCAATGCTTTATTGAAAATTTCAATATGGAATAAGTCATGTTTTGGAGGATAAACCTTGCAGGAGTTTCCTTGTGAAAGTGTGTCAGTAGTGATCTATCATTCTACCATCCATATCTCTTTGTCTCTCTCGTTTTCTTTTTTGAGGGGCTAGGTTTGATTTGTGCCATCTTGCATCATGAGTTTTAATTGCATGTGACATTTCCATCCTCTCTTCTGGTATTTAAAGCAGAGTTCAGGTGTGCTTCATTAATGAGATGAGACAGAACTTCCCATCTGCACTCGCACCCTCTACACTGAACCCAATCCACTTTGTAGCCTAAAGGTACCTATCTGTCACTCTTGTAGGACTTTTGCTCTGATAAACCTCTCAGACTTCTCAGATATAGGTGAGCATCTTCTAAGATAAGATGTAATTTTTGACCCTCTGACACTGATCTGCCATCTGTCTCAAAACTTTGACTTCAATTACAGCTAAAAATCTGTTAATTTATAGAGTATATGCTTGTAAGGATAATCCACAAACAGTATAAAAAGGAATTAAGAGGATCCCAGAATCACTTTTTCTGCACATTCACAAGGTTCTTGACTGGGCTGAGATGACAGTTTGCATTGTTTAGGCCTATTGTTTAGTGCAGTGGTTCTCACTTCCAGTCCTGGGGGCCCCCTGCTCTGCACATTTTGCATGTCTCTCTTATTTAACACACCTGATTGAGATCATCAGCTCGTTAGGAAAGAAATCCATGAACTGAACTAACGAGCTGATGATCTCAATCGGGTGTGTTAAGCAAGGGAGACATGCAAAATGTGCAGAGCAGGGGGCCCCCAGGACTGGAACTGAGAACCACTGGTTTAGTGCTCATGTTATGCATAACAGCCCTACATCTTTAAGAGATAGTTCACCCAAAATGAAAAATGTCATTATTACTCGCCCTCATTTTGTTGCAAATTTGTATGAATGTCTTTCTTCTGCTGAGCACAAAACAAGATATTTTGAAGAATGCTGATAATAGGGATGTTTGATATTTTCCAAAAAAAAAAAAGTTTTTTTTTTTTTTTTTTTCAGTAACAATAAATTAACAAAATTTAGCTGAGTGTGTCTTTATGCTGGTATCTTGGTTGGTTTAGGCCTGTCGTGGATAAATTAGTATGACACTAAAACCACCATTAGGTGGAGGCAAGTCCCTTAATGAGAGATTCATTGAATCATTTTCTTCAAAAAACAATTTGTTCAAAAAGGCTGATTCAATTAGAAACGAAGCAAGTGGCTGTCTTTAGTAATGGATTATTGAGTCATTGACTTAATGACTCATTCAAAGACAGATTCATTCAGGGACGAAACAATATAGTGCTGCTCTGAGATGCGTAAATGTTCTGTTCCGGCTTTGTTTAGAACTATTTTTCTAGGCAAAACAGAACAAAATACAATATTGTGTTTAAAATGTAACTAACTCAATATTTCTTGTTTTTGAACTGTTGTATTAAGTTAATATTACATTCGCAAATGCTATGACGCTCACACACTAATATTCAGGAAAATGAACTCTTGCTTGAATAATATTACTTAAGTATATCATATTTCATAAATATATAAAGTCATAAAAAGATAACTTGAACTATGGGGAAATCTAACTGCATTAATAGACTTAATCACACAGCGAATGCTTTTGGACTCTTAAAGGGGACCTATTATGCCCCTTTTTACAAGATGTAAAATAAGTCTCTGATGTCCCCAGAGAGTATATGTGAAGTTTTAGCTCAGAATACCCCACAGATAATTTTTTATAGCTTGTTAAAATGGCCACTTTTAGGGTATGAGCCCAAACTCCTGATTTTGAGTATGTTGCTTTAAATGCAAATGAGCTGTTGCTCCCAGAGAAGAGGGCAGAGCTTCAAGAGCTCAAGCTCTGGCATTAGCAGTGCTAGCCTTTGCAAATACACATTGCACTATTAGTACAAGCCTGTTATCTTTACAGAAAACATACTCTGTTTCAAAGACAGTCATCTGATTATACTGTGCATAATAAATTAAATAATAAATAAGTTCATGAATTACACAGACGGGGAGCACAGGGGGATAAAAATAACAACATAGCTGGTCTCATGCTATCACAAACTTTATGAATCCCACTACTGATTATGAGCTTGACAACTTCAAGCGATCGACTCACATTGCTTTCATATGCAACTTTTAACTACCACATTCCTATTCACGATCATTCTAGTAGCACTTGAAGGCAGCATCAGTGAAAACAGGCAGAGACAATGATAGCTTTAGCAATTAGCCTTACAGAGTGCCAAGAAGCTCTTTCAGAAAAGCAATTTGGAAAATAAACGTGTGATACTTCCTTTGCCTGGAGCTGACGTTCGCACACGAAGCGTTGGTATTAATTCCTAAACATTTAGGGGACGTTAACGATTTTTCCTTCGAAAATAAAAACAAAATTTAACCACATTGTCATCGGCTCAGATGGGGGGAGATTATGGCGACTACTATGTTCATTAGTGCATACCAAAACACAACACTTGCGATGCCTCTTTGGCGCTGACATTGTATATATCTCCAGTAATGGCGGACTGCAGCTTCTCACTCAGGGCTGTGTTTATGCTAATAGGGCAGAAAGAATCACAAATGGGTGGGACTTTTTCCCCTCGTGATGTGAACAGAGGGAGAATCTGAAACAGCCCTTTTGGAGAGACTGTTCATAATTTATTGGTTTTATTAAAAAATTAGTTGGTGGATTTTTAACATTATAGGCTGGTTGTTTTCAAACACTGCAGCCACACAACTGTGTTCAAACCGCTTATAAAAGTGATTTTTCATAATACTGTAGGTCCCCTTTAAGACAGTCAAAGTGAATGACATACTGTGAATATGGCTATGTTCTCATCAATAGCTGCAAACAAAATAAAATAAAATAAATAAGAACTGAATGAGAAATTAATTGTAGAGGAAAGACAGGCCAGTTTTTGTTATAGTTGCTGTCTGTGCATCCCTGGAAGGTGGTTTACCTCTGAGACCTTCACAGATGCAGAATAATATCCAATCCAGAATAACACCTAATCAAAGGAGATGTGATTTAAACCAGAATCCAAATATATTTTTTTAACAGAATCAGTACAAGCTGACAGAATCACACAAATATTCTGATATATAACAAGTCACCATTCATTAAAGTAATTCAAAGATCTTTTATTTGTCACCTTTAATTTAGGTATCATCCAAATGACCTAGATCATTGAAGTCTAGTTTTAAATCACAATAATGTGGAAAGTTGTGCTCTGTGCACTAAAAAAGAAAAATAAAATAATAATAATAATATATATATATATATATATATATTATTTTTTAAGGTAAGTGGTTTCAAACTATTTATATTAGCTACATTTAAAAAGAAATGTTGAAAGTTGGTCAATTAAATTTGTTTATTTTAATGTAGCTAAAATAAATTGATTGCAACCACTTATCTTAAAAAAACAAACAAACAAACAAACAAACAATTAGTACATTGAATCTTTTTTTTCAATGTGTCTTAAGAGCAGTGTGAAACATTTAAACTAATTCTAATAACTGCAATTTTAGGCATTATATGTTTGTGGTAACACTTTATTTTAGGGCCTCTTAACTAGTTGCTTATTAGCATGCATATTACTAGAATAGTAGCCATTTATTTGTAGTAATTAAGCAATGCCTTATTCTACATGACCTTATTCTACAATACCTAAACTTAACAACTACCTTACTAACTATTAATAAGCAGCAAATTAGGAATTTATTGAAGGAAAAGTCGTAGTTAATAGTGAATAAGTGTTCCCTATTCTAAAGTGTTACCATGTTTGCTAATGCTTTACTACTGAAAGTTGCTAAAAAGTACACCTTTTATGTAATACTGGATTTATGATTTGATTACGTGATTTGATTACCTTTATTTGATTGTGATTTGTATATTGTATCAAGTAATTCATTTGAATGTTAGCAGCTGTGAAAAAGACAGTTAATATAAAGTGGGTCCAAATTATTTGTTCAGAGTTACAGTTTCAGGTTAGACATTCGGGTAATGTTTTAAAGTTTGAGGGAGACTTTATTCACAATGTAACAACCAGCGCAGTTTAATGGCTACAGTACTGTAAACAAATTAGAAACAACAGTCTGCCAAAAAAGGCAAAAATAGCCAGCAGGCTGTTCGCTCCAACTGGTCCCTGAATCTCAGGAGTCTCTTGAGGCCATGACTGCTCCGTGTTGGCATCAGAAAAACAAAGCATATGTTCATTGTTAGCCTGGGTGTACATAGCATGTCCTGTTTGCTCAGGCTCTTTACCATTGCCCCAAACTACCAACTTCATTTCTCCGGGCAAGCTGTCAGCCCGCATTTGGAGCATGAGGATATGTGTATTCACAGGGCCCGGCAGAGAAGAGAGCAACGATCTGTCAACTTCACTCATTCAGCACAGAGGAGACATACCTGCTTCATTCTATGTATGTTTTTAATGTTCAATGATTCTAGTTCTATTTGTCTTTACACCTGCTTTTGCTATGATAAAATCTTTATGTAACCATTATAATAGGGGAAATGTCTTAATGTTTGCTTGGGCTTTGAAGAAAATACCATAAAGATCTCACTAAATGCATAAATGCGTGCACATTAATTTTTTTTTAGGCAATTTTTTTTTTTTTTTTTCTGTATCTATGATAATTATGTGAAGGATGATGATTGCAGTGACATTTCAGAGGTTGACCCTCTTCTTCAGTCTGAGCTCTGAATGCTGGAATTTATTTCTCTGAGGACATTTAGCAGACCAACACACTACTGTGTTTTCATTATGCAGTGAAGTACGCATAACATACAGATTTCAGAAAATCTGTATGTTCAAGAGGGCTCATGCAGTACCTCAGTGTTTTTATAGAATGGCCAACCAAAAGGAATTGTGTTAAAATGCACAACATTATACAGTATATAATTATTCACAATTAATTAGCATCATGCAAATATTTTGTGATCATCTCCGGCTATCAGTGGAGATTAATTGTCTTTTTTTTTTCTCCCCTTTTGTCTGAAGAACGTGAGTGTACCTGAGATACAGTGATGTGAGCAGTCAGCTCAGCCAAGCATCTCACTTTGTGACTGGCACATATGAAATTCATCGTCACTAACATTTCTGTCATGTCACTGTGGAGTCCCGCCCTAATCTTACTCGCACTCCACTGAGTTTGCTTACCTTCAGGAGGTGCAAATTATAGCAAAGGAGGGGGAAGGAGAGCACACATTGGGGGATGGAGGTTTCGGGTGTGGGTTCGGTAAGTCTCAAGGAGTTTTAAGAGTCATTTGTCTTCCTTCAGTCAACACGACTATGTACACCGCATTAATGTTGTTCTCAATACAGTCTCTAACAACAACATGACTGACTGTCATATTGTCTAATATTAATGATGAGCAGAGAGAGACATTTCACGGAAAGCAGGCTTGCATATTCCTTTACATTATTGTGAATTATTGCACCCGCTTTGCCCGGGGCTGAAACTTATCCACCGCAAGGCTCTTGTAGACGACACTCCAAATTATGTTTATGCACAGGATCAGTGAAGTGCTTATCCAGCAGAGAGGATAGAGGTACTCCACACCTTAATACATCATGGCAGCACACATGCCCCTGCGTGTAATTTGTTTCAAAATTTGGCCTTTATATTTGTTGTGTTTTCTTGTTCTCTTGTCCCGTATTTCTGCCTCTTGTTCTGAAAATGACTTCAAGCGTATGGTAGCATTAACCGGGGCCTACCAGTTACTTAGCCTCCGGTCGTTTTAAGCGTCTGAAGAAAAGCAAGGCGAAAAAAAAAAAAAAGAAAGATCAGAGGTTCCTTTGGCCATTTCATTCCCAGAGTGTAGCAACATCCTGAACCAACAACGAGGACTTACGCTTCCTTGGCAATTACAAATAGAGAGAGGGCTGTTTCAGACACCAACATTAAAAGAGATTAATCATTTCAGCGTTCACTCCTTTCTTTAAGCAAAGGATTATGCTGCAATAAATCTTAAGAGATGTACATAAGAATCAGTCCGTAATGAAACTGTGCTTTGTTCATTTGTCACCTTTTAAACCCTTTCATTTAAATTACAAAACTTGCGACCTTGTGCCAGCGAGTATAGATCTTTGGTATTTTCAGACCCAAAAGGGATTAATCCATAAATCTTGATGTGAGATTCCTCTCTTCATTAATAGTAATCCGTGCCAATGTCTTCACACACACACACACACACACACACACACATATACACATATACACACACGCAGTGCCTGTCAAAGAAGGTTTCTTGACATAGATGAATGGAGGGAAGGGGTTGCCAGTGACACAGCAAATAATTATTTTCAATGATCAGCACAGTCTCTGGCCTGTTTGTGCACCACCTCTGCCTTTATCTTGAACTATCTCTGAATTAATCTCTCAGCTACCCACAGCCTCAAACAAGAGCCAGGACACGGGGAAAGAGGAATCGGGGTCACCTTTGCTCCTCTTCAAGACCTTAAACTCCCACTGCTTTTTTTTTTTTCTCACCCGGCAGCGGATGGATGTGCGTGTTCATCAGTTGACAGTTGGGCTGTGTCTAAAAAAAAAACAGCGGCAGTATAATGAAGGGTGAATGTCTAAAAGTTTGAACATCCTGTCAATTAAGATGCCTTCATCTGGTGGTCATCTGGTAATTATTATTATATAATTTCAGGAGCTTACATAAAGGCAATCGCTTAATGTCTGAATGCTGTGATGAATTATTACCCAAAATACACTTCCAATGCTCTTTTTGGCTTGAATATAGCTGGAGCTTGAAATGCCTCCCTCCATTTGGAGAAGTTTGAAATGTTTGTGCATGTTCGTGTGTGCATACGAATCTCCCTGTGCATCCTATCTGGATGTATGTGCGTGTCACACATTTTTGTCTGTGGGAATGTGGCTGTGTCTCCGGGGTCCCTTCCTTCTCATGCTGTGGCTTTAAATGAGCAGGCCTTTTCCCTGCACTCTGCACTAGCATTTGTGCATTTGCCTGTGTGTAAGTGATTGAAAGTGACAGGGCCAGATGTGACAGATCGTTTCCGACACACTTCCATAGCACCAGTCAGTGTGCAGAGGGGTGAGTCACTCAGTCGCCCCGCTCCCTGCCCCCTGCAGGACAACACAAGAATGCATGAATGAATCTCTGCAGCGCACTCTCTGCTGCCAGGTACAAGGCTGCCATCACCAATTACACTGAAGAACTGCACCTCATGAACAGTCCCGACCCCTGCTGTGGCCAGGGGAGGATCTGCAGAGCAGGTAAATGTAATAGGAAAGAAGAGAAAGAAGATTAATATTGCCTGGATTTCTAGCACTGGAGTTCTTTCAAAGCAAGGTGGTTCATTATGATGCCTTATTTTGGACAAAATTCATATCATACGAACATATATTTTATTAACAAGGCAATCCCTCAATGTCTTGCAACAAGTTCAGTGTAAAATGTCCACACAAGATGCCAGGTAGAAATCTTGAATCTCGATAGAAAGCAAGTTAAGTTTTGAAGCTGAGGTATTTCACCCAGTGTTTATGTGTGCAAAATATTTTTGCCATTTATTATTAGAACAGAAGTTTCGAGCCCCTGCCCCTTTGAGGTCTGATGGTAAAGTGCCCTTGCGGTCCGGTGCGGCCGGTCTGCGATTTCTGCTGAGGGTAGGGGTGTTCGATATGACGATTTTTGATCGTGGATTATAAAAATGTCTCCACGATCTGATTTTTTGAAGAAATATCCTAGTATCCTGCTACAGCACACATGGGACACTGCACTTATTCGCAATCATAAAAGTACATCATTTGCAACTGCTTAATAGACTTACTAGTTAAATGTTTCATTCCTGTGCTGTTCTGACAAGTGCCTTTTCTGAGCACATAAGTGCGTGCTCTAAAAAGCCCGTCAAACAATGTCTGAAACTGAACTAAGTTATGTTTTGTGCTAATACTGTCAAAGCACACAAGGTTTATGTATAGACTCAGTTGGTTATGTCTAAAATGAAAGTAAACAGCTGAGAGAAAGGGAAGCGTGCCTGTATATTAGATGCATGCAAGTCTTAAAGGGACAGTACTAAACATGCTGTCGACTGTAATTGAAGGGATAGTTCAACCTAAAATTTAATTTCTGTCATTATTTATTCACTCACATGTTGTCCCAAACCCGTATTAATTTCTTTCTTGTGCTGAACACAAAAGAAGATATTTTGAAGAATGTGGGTAACCAAACAGTTGCTGGTACACATTGACTTTTAACAGTAGGAAAAAAAAAAATACTATGGAAGTCACTGTAGACCAGCAACTGTTTGGTTTTCCACCTTCTTCAAAACAGCATTTTGGGGTGAATTAATCCTTTAATGTTAATAAAACACCAAACACATAGAGAGAAAAAATCGCTCACTACTCTTGACTGAAAAACTTTAATTCAGTTGCTTTAATAGGAATCAATCTATATAATGTTTTATTTTTATATTTGTTCATTCAATTTCTTGAATGCTCCTGCTAAATACACCTAAAGCCTACCTGAAAATAAAACACGGTTTATTTTATTTGTATATTATGTGTGTTTCTAATGTGTATCTTTGCTCTCATTTTTTAATAACAAAGATATAATAATGACAACAATTTTTATCTTCACCCACTTTGGCCTAAATATCTGCCATACTTTTTAATATTTTATTTTTACCTTGAAAGGCCTTGTCTTTATAATAGGGAAATTAGTTTGGCTGTAATGCTCAAACAACTTACAAAATAGAAAAACTAACCATATTGCCCACCCCTAGCCTAAGCGGCCCAATCCCATAAAAATGTATATATTAACATTGGCTTTTTAACTGGTGTTTGTTTGTCTTTGTGTTTATTGATGGATTTTTGGATGGATTTTTTTTTTCTTTTTCAGATCTCTGATAGTATTTAGTTGTAGTTTAGTGTTTATACTTCGATTTTTTTGTGGGGCTTTTTGTACAGTACTTGAACTTTAACTGTTCAAAGATATTCACCTGTTAAGTGACCAATTATAGTTGGGTTTCTTGGAAATGTTTAAGGGTAGATAACGCTGAAATTGATGGTACCACAATAATAGACCAACGAAGCAAAATTTCAGATAAGGGGAGTCCCTAGCCTTTCTACAGTACTAAAAAATAAATAAATATTAAAATATAATAAAATATTTTGATACTTTTTTTTTTTTTTTTTTAGATACTTTTTTTAGATTTAAATAGCTATAAATCATGTTTAAATGCAGCACATAGTCATTTACAAGTTTCACAAATCTGGTTAGTGGTCTTTTGTCCGACTGCCACAAGAAGTCACCTCTCCATCATGTTGACTCTCACGCCACACATCACACTGGACTGCATTTCCCATCATCCATTGCACTGATGACACATACACAGCTGATTGCACATACACAGCTGAATGCACTGATCACACAGCTGTCACCAATCACACGCTCACCTAAGAGCTATTACACACACTACATAAAACACTCTCAGATCCTGATCTAGTTGCCAAATATTGTTTGGCATTTAGCACTCTCCTAGTGTTAGCTGCTTACCAAGCCTTTCTGTGTTTGTTTTGGTGCTTACTCTCCTGTATTGTTCTGTGTTTTTCACTTTCTGAGTGTTTGCTGCTTTACGGAGCCATTCCTAGTTTCCATTTCTAGTTTTAGTTTAAGTGTAGTCTTTCTGTGTTGCCTTGTTGTGGTTCCTGATCTTCTGCCTTGTATCTTGGATTAACCCTTTGCCTTCCATTTGGACTCTGTTTGCCCCTGCCTGGACCATTGCTCGTGTACCTGGATTACCCCTCTTGTCAAGCCCTCTGGATATTGTTCGCCAATCGTAGAGCACACCCATTTACTTCTGTCTTGCCCTCAATATACCTGTTTGCTACTTGTTTGACCCTGCCTGTGTTTTTGACCATGTCTATTAATAAAAGCTTGAGCATGGATCTTCACGTCTCGTTCGCCATGTTACAACAAGCTGCCTAAGCAATAAATAATTGCTTTGTTGACAAAAAATAGAAGACATTTGCAAGTTTTGTTACTTTCAATGAGGTGTAGTAGGTAAATAATCACCTCATGCAGTGGCCTTTTTGTTTTCTGTCGTATAAAATACATTGGCCCAGTTTCACAGAGAGGGCTTAGACTAAGCCAGAGTCATTTAGGCCATAGTTCAATTAGGACATTTAAGTAATTATTATTATTTTTTTTTATAAATATGCTTGAAAAAAAAAAAAAACTAGGGATGTCAACATTAACGCATTGCGATTAATCAAAAACCTTTAACGCGTTAATATATAAATATACATATATTTTTTTTTTACGCAAATTAATCATTTGATAAGGTTTGACCCCAACATTTTCCCATCATCGCAGCGCGGAAGGTTGTCTATCATCGTGTGACGAGGGTACAGCAAGCCAGTATTGCCAGGGCAGCGGCACAAGTGGGTTATTTTGAAAATGCAGTCATGGGAAAAATTACAGAGCCGTGGGTTGTGGTTTTTTGGGCTACTTTTATAATGTACCACGGCCGCCTAAGGTGTATATAGACAAATAAAAATAAAAATAGATCCTTTTACTAATGTGTATTATACTTGGAATGCATACCTGGCAACTTAAGAACGGAGAGGTGGTTGTAACATCACAAACAACATGAGTTTCAGCCAGAGCATACATGTTAAAGGGATAGTTCACCCAAAAATGAAAATTCTGTCATGTACTCACCCTCAAGTAGTTCCCATCCTGTATGAATTTCTTTGTTCTGCCGAACACAAAGGATGATATTTTGAAGTAAGTTTGTAACCAGGCTATTTTGGGGCACCATTGACTTCCATAGTAGGAAAAAAAAAATACTATGGAAGTCAATGGTGCCCCAGAACTGCTCTGTTTCCCACATTCTTCAGAATATCTTCTGTTGTGTTCAGCAGAACAAAGACATTCATACAGGTTTGGAACTACTTGCAGAACAGGTCCAATTCTTCTTCATAATGCATTTTGTCATAATACTTCACGTTAGGTTGCAATAAAATGTTCTGTTGTATTTATTTAGAAATACTTTTGATAATAGTTGGGTAAATGTATACTGGGATTGAAGCGATGTGGCTTGGTAAACATTTTATTGCCAGTTTAAAGGCTGATAATGGCTGGATAAAAACAAAATAATAATGATAAAAGAATAATACGGATTATGTCTCACACCTGGCGGAAGTGTGAAAGGTTCTGTTTCCTTAAATTAGTTTGTCATGCATTTCTGTTTCAGCCCATTTACAGGTAAATCCTAGTATTTTAAATTTGTGATTAATCATGATTAATCACAGTCCATGACTGTGATAAACACGATTACATTTTTTAATCGATTGACAGCACTAAAAAAAAATATTACTGGTGTGCATCTTGAGACAAACCAAAGGCACTGATATATTTTAAGGTCAGTCATTGCAAGTTTTTTCAGTTGAAACAGCTCAGACTTACATTTTAGTCTAGGACTAGGCTTAAGCCTTGTCTGTGAAACTGGGGGATTATATATATATATTGACTGCTAAGCTGACCAATATGTAACATACAGTAAGTCAGTTGACTAAGTGTTGGCACTGGTGTGCAAATCATTTGTAATTATTTGGAAACATCATGCAGGGCACACAGCTGGTGATGTTTATGGTTGTTTTTACCAATAATACAATATGTGTAAATTTAGCAGTTTTGACAGATGGTCATCTTATTTGCTTTCAAATGGTTAATTTTTATGAAATCTGCATTTTATAGCATGATGACACCTACCCCAGAATTAACACTTCTCAGTTAGCCTATCAGTACCGCTTTCTTGTTTATATCTTTTAAAAGTCATCCTTATAGAACTAGTGCAATAAAGATACTGTAGACATTTCATTCATTTTGAATATTTCATGAATAGCTTCTAAGCAGTACTGATAGTTTTCAGAGTAGAAGAGCAGTCTTAGAAGGGAGAGATTCTTCTAAGACACTTGAAAATCCCCATAAGTGCCTTGATAATACCTTGGTAGATCATTTCCATAAATAAGGGAACACTCCATAAAGAATCAACCTCATCTTCTCATGTGCATAGTATATCAAAACCATTTATGTGAAAGGTAATTCTGGATTCTTGCAATTCAGGTTACAACTCTCAAGTTACAATATAGAAACTGTTTATCTAAAAAAAAAAAAAAAAGCATGCAGCTTTGCAGAATATCTTAGCCTCTGCATTCCATGCAATGAAGGTGAAAATTGATTTTACTGCTCCAAAAAGAAAAAAAGAGACACACACATGCAGTCCTACGCACATGTTGGGTTTCCATGTTTTATGGGGACATTCCATAGATGGTTCTGTAATAGTTTTTATACTGTACAATCTTTTTTTTTATCCCCTTACCCTACCCCTAAACCTACCTCTCACACAAAACTTTCTGCATTTTAGATTAAAAAATAAAAAATAAAAGACATTCTGTATGATTTATTTATTTGTTTCCTCATGGGGACCAAAAAAAAAAAAGTCCCCACAAGGTCAAAATTTAGTAGTATTACTATCCTTTGGGGACATTTGGCTCCCATAACGTAGGGAATACCAGGACGGACACACACACACACACACACACACACACATATATATATGTATATGTGTGCGTGTGTGTGTTTGTACTAGAATTTTAACATTGTAGATGCATTCAGCTTTGGTAAATAATAATTATGTCTTTAAATAGCACATCTAGAATCACAGTGTAGATGCTCGATCAGGTAGATGTGTAGTGAAGAGCATAATCACATTTAAATGAGAGGTGTTGTCCATGTGACACTGTCTCATCGCATCAGTCTCCTTTTGCTCTGGCATTGATAGCACCCTGCTAATGAACAGAGACACTATCAAACAGCACATTAGGAAATGTATCCCGTTCAGCTGTAGAAAGACTCCCACACACACACAAACCTTCTCACACCGTCTCCCAGGCTGCTCTTTGACACACCAGTGTGAGAGGGAAAATTAGGTATGTCTGTTGCCTATTAATTACAATCCTTTCCAGACTCTCCCACCGTTGCCAGAGAGCCAGTCCATTACCGTAGAGCTGTTAGCTGATAAATTAATAATCCGGCTTGTCAGCTGCAGTAGATGAATGGGCTGCGGTGATGGATGCTGTTTTCTTTCATAGGCCAAGAGTTTGATGTCAAAGCCAAATGTGTTATAAATGCAACTGGTCCTTTTACAGACGCACTGAGAAGAATGGATGACGATTGGATTTGTAACATTCATCAGCCCAGTGCAGGGGTGCACGTTGTCATACCTTGATACTATAGGGATGCTGATTGATCAAAACCTGACTTCACAAGTCTTTATAAAGTCTGTGCACTGCAGTTGATCAAAATGGTTAATGTGGTACAATTCAGCTATGGTGGGCGCATTCTAAATATGATTTTTAGCTTTTTTATCCATTTTTCATTGCATTTATTCATCTAGCAGACACTTATTCAAATAAAGAAAGAAAGAAAGAAAGAAAGAAAGAACAGGTCATTTCTAACAAGAACCTATATATTGTAGATAGGCCTATATTTAATGTATTTATGTATATTTTCTATATAAAGCAAATGTGTTTCTAATCGATAGTAGTTCAAGCTTGCTCAAACAGCATTTACACACAAATTTTCTTCACGATGAAGAAGACAAAGGAGAGTCCAAACAGGGGCCTGTTCTTCATACATCGCTAACTCAGTTAGCTGGATTTGATTGTTGCCGATTTCACTTGAGCTTGGATCATTTGGTTCTTCGAAGCTCATCCTGGACTTGCTGTCATAGCAACAGGTCCATAAGCTTAAACCTGCTAGGGAGCAGGCTTATTTCATCTAAACAAGGATTAAATTGCATCGTTTTAAGCAGAATTGATACTTAATATCTGCCCCAGCCACCGCTACTTTATTACAAGAGTACCCTACTGGTCCAGGTACTATAATTTAAAATAATAATAATTCAAAAATTAATTTGAAAATAATATAATAATGTTGTGTTGTCTATAATACTATAAACACATCCAGTTTTACTCATTGAAAGATTTATTAGTGATGAATTAATTACTTTATAATTGTATTGGAGTCTTACACACATGCTATGCAGTTAATCTGAATTGTGCATTAATTTGAGTGATGACAGCTACTATGGGAGTGGCTTGATGGAGCGCAGAGGATGCAGATAACTTGATCTTGACCCTTAAGAAACTTTAATTAATGCTGTCATGTAACAAATCTGTTTCAAAGATACAATTAAATGAATTGCTAATTACAACATTGTAGTAAAAATGTAAAGTATTTACAAATGCTAGAAATTGTGAATATAAATAATTGGGAATCATGTAAAACACAAATACAAATAATTTAAAAACAGCTAGTGCACATTTCATTTATCTATTATAACATTTATGTAGTTTTGTTCGCTTGGCTGTTTCCTTATAAAAGTTCAGAAATTTGTCAAGTTTTTCGTCAGGTGTCTTATTTAATTATATGATGTCATTACGTTGCTGTCTTGCCACCAGCCAATCGCTGCATTGCTGATCGTGGTTTTGAGTAGCGATACATAAACCAACCCATGAACACGCAATTATCTCAGACAACTCAATCCAGCCATACTAACCATCAACAACAGGTGCGTTCGAAGAACCGAATTTGCCAGATCATGATTAGCGCGATGATATCATCTTGGATGTGTCATTTGATCTCGGATGTAATAAGCGATGTACGAAGAATGGGCCCCTGGCTTTAATTAATCCACAAAGAAGAGATAAAAGTTCACAACCAAGATGTAGTAACATGCAAGTGTCACAGGCAGGCACAAGTTAACCAAAATTCTACTTTCTATCACAATGGGGAGCAAGCCAAAATCTTCAATAATGCCACAGAAGGACCACTTTCTCAGAAATGTCTTTATTTTACACAATTAAAAACAGAAAAGTTCAAGTAATCTGAAGGCATTTAAACATGAGCAAACAAAGCGAGCTAATGGGTTAATTAATGAGCAACAGATGAACTGAATGAGACTGAAGTTTGATTAGGGATAGAGCTAAACTCTGCAGGAAAGTGGATCTCATGGGCCAGATTTAAGGATCCCTGTGTTACATCAACATGTATGCAACTTAGCTCTAATAATGGTGCTGGATCTGATGGAATTGAGCCTAGATATATCAAACTTGCCTCTCATATTCTCATGTACACACTGGCTGATCTCTTTAATATGTCATTACAGTCCAGTGAGCTACCAGCTTTTTGGAAGTACTCCCGTATTACTCCAATTCATAAAGGAGGTGATATTACTGATCCACAAAATTATAGACCAATATCAATAATCTGTGTTATTGCCAAAGTATTTGAAAAAATAATCTATATTCAGATATCAAAGTATCTTGAAAATAATATTTCATCACAGTTTCAATCTGGATTTAGGCCAAATTATTCAACAACTAGTGCTCTTCTAAAGCTGACTAATGATGTATATTCAGCATTGACCATACAGGGGGTATTTTTATCGGTCTTAAGAAGGCCTTTGATCTAATTGATCATTACCTGTTATTAGATAAGTTGTATACAGTTGTTTTTTTCTCAAAATTCTTTATTGTGGTTTGTTTCTTATTTACATCACAGAAAATGTGTGGTTATCCAAGGGAAACACTCGGATTTATTTATTCAAAAAAGAAACTTATATTTCAAATCCTCATTTAACTCAAATTCAAAATATGCTTCAGTCAGATTGTAATGCTTTACAAGAATGGCTCCAGTCTAATAATTTACTTCTTAACAAAGGTAAATCTCATACCATGGTCTTTGGTACAAAGCGTATGTTTAAATTAAAATCTAATAAAAATAATGTGTAATGATGGTACATACTTGCACAGAGTGGATCAAATTAAATATCTGGGCTTATGGCTGGATCCAGAACTTTCTTTTAAACCTCATATTGACTATATACTTCGTAAGATTAATTTTGGAACCAGTAATGTAAAAAAAAAAAAAAAAGCTTGCTTTACAACTTATATTAGCGTTGCTGATGTCGTTTATGTATTTAATACAACTAAAAACTAATCTTATGGCTCTTACTAGTGCCACGGTGCACACAGCAGGGAGGAACGAGGACCACGGAGACGAGGATAAACTCAAATAAACAGTCTTTAATAAAATCCAACAGGGTGAGACAAGGCAGGGCTGAGACATACACACTCAAAAAAATGATTTTTCAGTTTTGTTCACTTTACCTGAACAATTAATGTTGAATTAATGCCATTTTGGCTATTTTTCATTTCAACATGATTGTGTCATGTTAAACTGACTTAAAACTGTCACTCGTTGGTTTAACATAAAGTTTTCATTTTAAAAGTACATGTTTCAATCACTTAGCTCAGTCAAACTGTTTTGACTGAATTAAAAATATATATAATAACTTACATAATATTTATTCTTTATTTTTAATATTTTTGTTTATTAATTTATAGCTTGATTATAATTATAGAAGTGCAATTAAATGGTTATTGGTGTTTTTAGGTTTGTTATTTGTCTTAAATTGCTGTTACCTGAAAGACAATGCATTATATCCATTTAAAGGGTATTTGGTTTGTGTCGAATGAAGCACACACTAGCCTATTAGTATGTCTAGTGACAAAATAAAGCTAATGTGGAGTTTAATAATCAACATTTATTGTGCACATTTAGTGCAAAGCAACATAAATGAAAAATTTATTTAAAAAACAAATAAGGCCTTTACTGTTGTTCATATTTATTTGGTTTAATGTCTACTTTCTAAGTTTTGAAAAATAAAGCACATAAAATTATTCATACTTACTAATTTTAAAACTTTTATTTTGAGAGAAGAAACTAGAAGAGAATTACATAACTATACATTTGTATTACATACAATTCATTAAGAATAGTGGACTTAAAAATAGAATATTGACATTACAATATACACCTATCACTTCACACTCAGCACATTCAGCACAGGAGGGCGGTATGCACCGAAAAAGTTGGTATGCGACCCGCCAGTAAATCCATGGAAGAAGAAAAAGAAGAAGAAATGTAGATAATAAATCAGACTGATACAAATAATGTTTAGTAAAAGTCAATCGCACATATAAAATGTGTGTTTTTATAAAGTCAGCCGGACTGAATGTCAAAACAGCCTGAAAACAAACGACATTCTCAACCTAAAGGAAGCGGAAATTTGTTGTTACGCAATTTGCATATCCTGGCGGCAACATTCATAAAATGCGTTAATGCTGCGCATGTCTGAAATAGATCGCCACGCAATTAAGCTTAAAACAAACAGGTACGTGTTCATCCATTTTCATCCCTGTTATTAGAAACAATATTATCAAACTGTTTTATGATGTCGGTTGATACTAATGTGTTATTATGACAGAATGCACGATTGTAAGCCTAAATGAGATGGCCGCGCCATAAACTGTATTAAACAGCACACGAACAGGTAACTGTTAACTTAACTCATCTATTCATTTGCATCAGTGTTATTAGAAAAAATATTAGCCAACAGTTTTATTATATTGGTTGAACGTTATGTATTTATGGCCTGATTGCACTATTTTAAGCCGAGATGACCGCGCCATCAACTGAATTAAACGGCAAACAAACGGGTAACTTTTTCGTCCATTTGCATCAGTCTAATTAGAAACAATTTTGCCAACTGTTTTATTATGTCGACTGATACGGATGAATTTATGACAGAATCCACGATTTTATCCACGAGAAGACAAGCGGTTGTCAAAGAATCTCCACTTATTGCTGACTTTATGAGCAGATGGCCGGCTTTGTTCCAAGAAAATTAGGTAATTCACCCTAATGTCTTTAAGTGGGATTTTACATAAAATTAAATGTATTAAAATGCCAATAAGTCAAATAGAATCATTACACCATATAAGCAAGTTAGAACACATAGGCTAGCTTTTTTGGGCATACATTTAAAGTTTTGGTGTTTTTCTCTTTGTGTTTTAGGTTTGTGCTGAATTTGTACGGGTAACAACTGTTGCCTTAATTTCAAAATTCTTCTCAAAGCTGGATGAACACACTCCAAGTCTTCTGAGGATCTTTGCCAAGAGAGGTGGAGCTCCGGGACAAAGGATAAGGAAACTTCTTGTGCCACTTACACAGGTATGATAACTGCGAAAATTGTTTTTCTAGATAAACTAATCATTTGTTTCTCACTTATGATTTGTGTGACTTGAAAATGTATTAGTTGATTGGTACATGTTGCTAATTTTCTTTATTTTCCCTAGTGTGCCTGCATTAATGTTAAGAGGGAGTGTGTCCTCAAAGCCCTGTTTGTCTACCTAAATGAGGATCCTGACAATCTCATCAAGGAGTACATGGTGTTATTGCCTGAATATTCTGACAATATTTTGTGTATAACAATACATTTTATAGTACATTAGTATTAATGTACTTTGTTTCTGTTTATAGGATGTAGATTTTTGAAGCTGCACTCAAAGAAATGGTGATGGGTGTTTTTGTCATCAGATGTGAAGTTGGTGATGAACCTGCGGATGTTGGAGTAGTTCTTGAAGGAGTTACAGCACTAGAAGGGCTTGGTAATGTAGCTAATGGTGTTGCATTGCTGGTTGGGCTTATTTATGCCCTAAATCTTAGTTATCCGAAGGAGTTTCGATACACCTTTGAACTCCTGCAAAAAGTGTTCCTGGAGCTTGATGGACACAAACTCTCCACCAAAGTTCAAGCCCTCAAGACCAAGCTTTTTACACCTCATTAAAGGACTGATGAACAGACTGATCTTTACCTTGAAACTGTTTTTTGTCAAATAGTCAAAACATGTTCATGTTCACACATTTTTAATGCCTTTATTGATTTGATTTTTTTTTTTTTTTGTACATCAAGGCATATGTGAAGAGGAATAGTTTCCTTAAAAATTACATTTATCCTTAACTCACCCAAAGAAGGTCAAGGAAAACCATCAAGGGTTTCAATGACTCATGGGTTAGTTAATGGTGACTATTTTAATTATTTTTTTTTTTTTTGTCAAACTTGTCCTTTTAAACACTTTTTTCAATGACGGTTTTAATGGCTTCTGACTGTTCTTCAAGGAAAGAGGTTTGAATGACAATGTATTTTAAATAGTTTTCAAAGATGTTCCACATGGCACACATTGTGTTTGCTTTTCCTTTACAAAAATTATCCAGGCACATTTTGGAATTAGAATACATTTACAGACAGCTTGATGGACACAGGCAGTTTGATAAAGTTTTGCACTTCAGTGGAGGCCTGATGAACAAACATAACCCAAACATAATATTATTTTTTTTCTTTGGAATTGCAGGTTACTTTCTTTTTGTGAAATGCATTAAAAGTAAACACACTTTGCTTTTTTTATTTTTTATTAATGGGTTGTACATGTAGGAATGTAAACCTGTTTGTTTCACTTTGCATTGTAAAGGAAAACATTTCTGTACACATTTGTTTTATATAAATTGTTAAATTCAGGTTTAATGTGTTAAGTGTTTGAAATGTTTTTGAAAGTAGTAAAAATAATTTATTACATATTTGCTGCCTCCGTAGTCATTGAATTATGGGGAAAAAACGGGTGATATTCATTATTTTATAACATAGTAGTAGCTTGACTAAATGGGATTCATTAGAAGTGATGTAAACATATCGGCTTAACATCAAGGATTAAATTTAAGATAGCATGATTAATTGAAGTTCAATAAAAACCATTAATTCAAGTTAAAAATAAGTATTTAAATCATGTTTAGTGAATGTCATCTGTTAAATGAACACAAATATTTCAAGCTGGTTTAACATCATACATTAAGATAATGTGTAATCACGTGGAACCACTGTCCACGATTAAATCATGTTCAACCAAAGTGCTATTTTTTTGAGTGCAGAAACACAAGGAACGTAACGAGTGGACCAGACGAAAATGAACTAAACAGGGCAGGAACTAAATACACAGGATAATTAAACACACAGCTGAACAAAATCATAATCAAACTAAACAAGGACAGGAAAAAGACCATAGGACACAAGAGGGCGGGAAACACACGACACAGGACTGACAACTACAGCCTATAATAAATTGTGTAGATTTGTCATTGGATGTGCATATGATACACACCATTGCATTATGCATGATTTACGTATGATGTATGATAATAGTTTCCACTCAATATCAGAAGGCAAATTCAGTGGTTGCAATTTATCTTTGAATGTATACATTTTAACTATCCTAATTATTTGTGTCAATATTTGATATTATATTCTTCTACATATCATAAAAGGCATTTAGATATAAGTATCCTGCATATTGGAATAATTCACCTTTAAAAGTATGATCTTTGACTTCATTATACAGTATATGTTCAGAAATAGTTTGTTTCTTGTTTTGAAACTTCTTGTAATTGCTTTAGATGATATATCTAGGTAAATATAAATAATATAATTATATATGTTAATATTGTAGTAGGGTGTGTTGGTTTGTTTGTTTTTTTTTTTTTGGAAAATAGCATAACAGCCCACTCTATGTGATCAACTATGTTTGCATGTTGATGTCATATGTTAAACACTCTCAGGAATAAATAAAAAGGTAAGCTGCCACTGGGGCGATACCTTTTCAAAAGGTACACTGTTGTACCTTTTTTACCCCTAAAATTGGTACCTTAATGGTTCAGGTAGATCTTCTTCCTGATATTGTGAAGTCACACTGTCTCTTATTTAAATAATTCCCACCCCCAGAAAAAAAGGGGGTGAGGCCTGGTTGAGCTGCACTAGAGAAGATGAAGAAGAACAGCTACTTTAGTAGCATGTTGTCGCCATCATGAAGAAAAACTTTTTTTTTTTTCTATCACGGTGCCAAAACTACTTTTTTGGCCTTCCTAAAACAGACAAACTTATTTTTAACACTGTTTCTGAACATTATAACATTTATCTGTGTGATGTACATTTTACAGAGGACAGCTTCCAGAAGTGTAAGAGAGTACATGCCAGCAACGCTCAAAAGCTTCTCCTGCAGCTGTATAACAGTTTCACTTATGTAATACTGTTATAAAAAAAAAAAAATAAAATAAAATAAAAAAAACACCACTCTGATATGTCCTCTAAAATCTGTGCTTGCAAAAGTTTTGCATGATTCTCTTCTATGTAAACATTCTCAGGGTCTAAATCAGGGGCGTGACATTTCCAGAACACACTCTAACACACTCACACCAATCACAATACACAGAGCACATTTTGTGTTTCAGAAGAAGGGGTTTCATCCAAACAGGAACTAAACAGGGTGTTTGAGACAGACTGGTAAAAAAGGAGCTGCAAATGTAAATATGTGAAAAATAATGTTTTGTTTTTTTTTAGAACACTCAAGCATGAAATCCTATTCTATTGCATCCAGAAAACCAAATCAAGACTTCTTAAAAGGGCAAAATAGGACCCCTTTAAAGTAGCAAAAAATGGAAGCAGCGACATGTCATTTTAGGGTTACATATGTAACCTGGTTTCCTGATAAAGGAATGAGATGCTGCAACAGTTGCTGACACTATGTGAAGACTTAAGCATGGGCTGATGTCTAAAGCACGTGTAAAAACATGCCAGTTCTACTGGCTGTGGCAGTTGTGTGATGTCATTCAGCACGCCGGCATAAAAGTGTCCCTGCATTAAAAGTTTGTTTTATATTACTAAGACACCTTTATTCATTAAAAAAAAGGGCTTAAAACTGCACCTGCATCATCTTCTTTGTATTCAGGAAGCTCTCTGTGTGTTGCGAGAAAGGAATGAGACACTGCGTTGCATTACCATATTTTAGAAATGTCTGCTTGTCTTCCTTTAGACAAATTAAAGCTGATGATGTTTTAACCCTGAAAATGGCACAAAGCAAAGGAATGGAAAACAAATGAAAAACAGCACTGATGGACACAAAAACTGTTTCAGTGTGATTAGCCACTTAATCACAGGACTCACCTGAATTTTTTAAAGTTCACTTTCAAAATGTAGTCTTTTGTTTCAGTTGTTTGTAGTTGATTGTCCACTTCATCCAGCACAGTTTGGTCTCTGTGTACTTATTTGTTTTACTGACTCAGAAACCACTTCAGATGATTCAGCGTAGATGGAGGGTGAACCAACTCCAGGGTATAAGGCTAATAATGTCATTATTTTGTTTCATTTTGTTTAATTTCAAACAGCGAATAAATTCTATAACAGAAGTAATATTTACATTATCACAATATCACTGACTATAGTCTAGCACAAAGTTAAGCACTCTCAGAAAATTCCTATTGTTATCAATGTCTACACTGTCAAATGAATTTCTTACAGTACATTGTACATACATCTGCACTTTGTTGTTTGTGCATATAGTCGTACATCTGCAGGCGCCACTGGTCATTGGCATTAATTAACATCTTCTTTGATTACATTTGGTGTTAAAGTTAGTAACATTTACTACAAGACTGATCTGCATTAGAACACCTAATTTCAATGAATGGTAGACAATCTGGTTAGCTTCTATCTAGGAAGGTCTCTTGGTTAATTCAGTCATCACACACACTGTTTGTTAGATAGTGAATCGGTGACAAGTGATACAATTTAAAAGACCACTGTTAAATTACATTCACGAGATTACAGCTAATTTGTTAAAATGTCAATAAATGCAGTCATTTCGTCAGCTTGTAAGTGTGGTTGCGTCACAATCAGCTTCCTAGCTCCCTAGGACATAAATCAGTGCATCCTATACATGGATTTAGGCACTGGTTAGGACTCTGGTTCACTGCACATTGGGACACTGACACTGCTGAATTTCTGGCAACATGACTACATACTTGCGTTGTAAATAACGGTTTGTCTTTTCAAATATTTTGGTGCATGTCATGATGTTAATTGAGCTTGCTTATGCAATTTATTCTTCAGAATTTCTGTTAAGGGAGCATCGTTTTTGCAGTGCATCGTAAACAATTTTTAGAGCAAACGTTTCAGTTCGTGATTAAGACAGCCCTTGTAATGTCTGACTTCCTGATCAGTGCCCTGACTACCGAGCTAGGGAGCTGATTGAGACGCACCCTTTGACAGAACAGAAGCCTGTATAGCAGTGATGAGCTGCTTACACTGAACAGAATGCTGTATGAATTATATATGCTATATTTTATCCAATATTATACTGTTCATCCTCTACAGAGTGTAGTTTTTTTTTTTTTTCCTCTGTGGCAAAAAATAATAATCTGAGATTATGCAGCCTCACATCTGAAAGCCTCTCAGGATCTCTGTGAGAGCAGGATTAAGCTTGTATTGTAAAAATAAGTGTCGCCTCAGGGATAGATTATCTCATGAATACTGTTTCCGTAGTTCATCCTTTCCTTTCAATATTACAGCAGGATAAATCGAATTACACAAACAGAAATTAAACTGTGTGTCAGTTATCTTAAATGACATGATAACATACAGAAAAAACAACAAAAAAACACCCCAAACAATAATTAACTTCAGTTCAAATACACTCTTTAGTACAAATTTTAATACATTGTAGCTACATAGTTTAGTTTATAAATACACTCTTTAATAGAATGTAATTATATGGAATGAAAAAAGCAGTTCCTTGTTTATTTATTTATTTATTTTTATTCATTTTAATTCATTTCATTTTAATGCAATGTTCTGTCCTCAGATATTACAGTAGTTAGTATGCTTAAATTGTATACATTTTTATAATATAATAATACAATAACATTGTGAGACATAACAGTAACAATTGCCTCAATTATAATTTTATAAATACACAAACAGTAAGACATTATGAAATATTGTTACATTTTTAAAATACACTTTTTACTATTTTAATAGCTTTTTAAACACATTTCCTGCATTTGCCAAAATGAAAATTCAACAGCCATTTTAGTTTCACATTAATCTTTGCTTAAGTAACTCTTTCAAGTAAAAATACTTTTTGTACTTTTGATCAATTTAATGCATATTTGCAAAATAAAAATTATAATATATTAATAAAAATCAATCAATCAATCTCACTGACCCCAAACATTTATCAGCCTATTGCATTCATATTTGAGTTTGATTTTATTCACTTCTGTGATATAGCAAAACTCTTCTAAAAGAAGGCCATGATATTTGAGAGCAAGAAACATATTTCTGCTTTCTTTTTGCTTGTTAAGAATTTCCAGCTGGTATATTAGAGGACTGAAAAAAAGAGAAGAAAAAAACAGGGCCCAAATTAAATTATATTGTTTTTGATAAGCATTTTTTTTATTAGGGCTCACAGGTGCATTTTGCTGTTCGTTATATTTAGATAGTTTTTCCAGCTGAGGTCTCTCATGGTGGTCTCTCTAACAAATAAGAGTTTTTGTGTCCAGTGAGAGCTGTGGAAATAAATGACCACTGGCTATCTCTCCAGAATACACCTTATTGATTTGAAGCTATGGCTCTAATTATTTTTGGACTGGGAAATGTTTCTATCATGACTTGATTGATTATGCCCAAACTCGTTGCTGTTATTACACAGCCAGTACATACATAATGTGTGAAACACTGTATCCCCCAACTGTATTTCTGTTTTATTCACTGGGGTTAAAGGAGGAAATTTGGATCCCACCTTCTATGCACACTTTTACAGAGACAGCTCTTGAAGTTATTATATATAACAGATTGAGCAATGTGGTTTGTGCATATCTAACACATCACCTTCTTCCAGCTTATTTTTCAATAAATTTTTATTAACTGACATTTATATATAATTTGGTAATTTTTATATATCGTCAATGTAAATATATTTATGTTGTATTTACGTTTATTAATACTTTTTTTCTTGCCCCTTGAGCACATTTTGGAATACATTGTGACATTTTAAGCTTTTAATAAAATGTGGTTAAACTGCACTGTTTACAAAATATATTTTGCATCTTTTTGAATTATATCTTGGCTAAGTTTGTTCTTATTTATTTATTTACTGGGATTACGCAATAGTGCCAGTCTGCAACTTTACAGGAAACATATGTCTAGGATCTATGAGAGACCTTGCTAAATTCCTGTAGTCCACAGACACAGTCACCTGACACAGTGACAGCTGGCCACAGGCTGACAGACTAAAAAAAAAAAAAGTAGTTTGATATCTTTCTAAAGTAAGCCTTTCAAGGTACTTGCCTGTGGACAGACGGTGTTTGACACCATTTATGCACTATGATACCCAGGACAGGAGAGTGGCTCAAGTGGACATACCCTCTTCACAGGAGTATATAACAATCCTGACACCTCAAGCAGTCACACATCCACACGTTTCACAATGCTGCTGACACACTAGACACTTGTCATCTCATTCCCTGTAGGACATCTATTTTCATTGTCTCCACTTGTCTCCCTCTCTCTCTTTTTTTTATTTTTTTCTGGACACATGGCTGTCCATTTTTCACGAGTCACGAACAGCCAGTGTCTCACTAGATTAACTGTATTGTAGACTGGACATTCTCAATCTGCATTTCAATTTATTTTCTTCATTGAGCACAGATCCAATCTATTTGACAGAGGAACTGAACAGTTTTTCAGACTGTCTGAAAAACAGACTTGTCTCTTTTATTCATATTAGATGAAACACCACTGTGGTTGTTTGTAAAACTGATCTTATGAAACAAAGAGTAAAGTCAAATCACCTTTATATCTATGGAAATTTGTATTTATTTATTTAAACAATACAGTTTGTTTACTTCACGGTGATAAAGAGAAAAATAATCAAATCAATTTTTAGAAAATTAAATTCAGATTAAATACATTCTGTCATGACAACTCTCGGAGGGCTTGGCATGGTAATGTACATGACAATGTTAATGTATTTGGTCTTGGCGGAATAGATCTGCTACGCTGCTACGCTGCTGCGGCAGAGCAAGTACCGAGACTTGCTACTGCCAATAAGTCCACAATGCTGCTGTGAGCATGCAACAAATGCTGCTGCAAATATAACATACATGAAATAACCCCTGTATACAGTCATGGCCAAAAATATCGGCACCCTTGGTAAATATGATCAAAGAAGGCCGTGAAAATTAATCTGCATTGTTAATCCTTTTGATCTTATATTTTAAAAATTCACAAAAAAATATAACCTTTCATTGGATAATAAGAATTTAAAATGGGGGGAAATATCATTATGAAATAAATGTTTTTCTCTACACATTGGCCACAATTAACGGCACCCTTTTATTCAATACTTTTTGAAACCTCCATTTGCCAGTTTAACAGCTCAAAATTTTCTCCTATAATGCCTGATGAGATTAGAGAACACCTGACAAGAGATCAGAGACCATTCCTTCATCCAGAATCACTCCAGACCCAGCTCCATGTTAGTGCTTCTTCTCTTTAGTTCACCCCACTGATTTTCTATCTGTTGGTATTTGATAGAATTCATGATGCCATGTGTCTAAACAAGATGTCCAGGACCTCCAGAAGAAATATAAGCCTACAACATCAAAAATACAGCAGTATATTTCATTGTACACATGGGGTACTTTTTATCCCTGTGTTCACCAAACCCATCTTGAGTGTTTGCTGCTAAAAAGCTCATTTTTTAATTTCAGCTGGCCATAGAAGCCAGTCCCATTTGAAGTCCCAGTCGTGTCTGATAACTGAATATGCTGGAGTTTGTTGTTGGATGAGCTAGGAGAATTTTTCTTGAAACCCTCCCAAACAACATGCGGTGATATAGGTGCTGTTTGACAATTTTTTTTTAATGTTTTCTGACCCCGAGACTCAACTACTTTCTGCAATTCTCCAGCTGTGGTCCTTGGAGAGTCTTTAGCCACTCAAACTCTCCTTCTCACCATGCATTAGGATGATATAGACACACGTCCTCTTCCAGGCAGTTTCGTAACATTTTATGTTGATTGGAAATTCCTAATTATTGCCCTGATAGTGGAAATGGGAATTTTCACTGCTCTAGCTCTTTTCTTAAAGCCACTTCACTAATTTGTGAAGCTCAATTATCTTTTGCTGCACATCAGAAACATATTCTTTGGTTTTTCTCATTGTGATGGATGATTAAGGGAATTTGGGCTTTGTTTTCCCTCCTATTTATATTTCTGTGAAACAGGAAGCCATGGCTGGATAATTTCATGTTCATAATCACTCTGGAGTGCCAAAAATTGTGAATATGAATGGGAATATGAATTTCTAGGGGTGCCAATAATTGTGTCCAACGTGTATTTGAGAAAAACACTTATTTCATAATGATATTTCCCCCCATTTTGAATTCTTATCCAATGAAAGGTTAGATTTTTGTGATTTTTTTAAATAAAAGATCAAAAGGATTAACAATGCAGATTAATTTTCACAGCCTTCTTTGATCATATTTACCAAGGGTGCCGATATTTTTGGCCATGACTGTAGCATGCATGAATCACCGCGTAGCAGACCTATACTGGTGGAGCACGCTGCAAACTGCTACATTAAGCACTAGTCATATATTTGAATGTTGAACAGCGAGCTCATAGGCTACAGATACAGGAGAGAACCAATCAGCCGTGTCATGTGATAATGATGTCATTAGGTCAGATTGAGTTAGACCATCGGACTACCCCATCTAGAGTTTCATGCCAGAACTCTGTATATATTCTAGATAGACATATAGTTTTTACATTTACATTACATTTAGTCATTTAGCAGACACTTTTATCCAAAGCATCTCACAAATGAGGACAATGGAAGCAATCAAAATCAACAAAAGAGCAATGATATGCAAGTGCTATAACAAGTCTCAGTTATCTTAACGCAGTACACGTAGCAAGGTTATTTTAAATTATATAATAAATAAATTAAAAAGATAGAATAAAAAAAAAAACCGAGCAAGCTAGTGTTAGAGGCCTTTTTTTTTTTTGCTTTTGTTGATTGTACAATAAATAAAAAGAAAACAGACAGAATACAAAAAGATTAGTAAAGCTAGTGTTAGTTGTTTTGTTTTTTTAAGAAAACAAGCAGTAAATGAATAGAGTGCAAGTATAAAAAGGAACTGTTTTTTTTTTTTTGAGAATATAATTAGAATAAAGAGTGCTAGAGTTAGAAGGTCAAATAAAGATGGAAGATATGTGTTTTTAGCTGACTCTTGAAGATGGCTAAGGACTCAGCTGCTCGGATTGAGTTGGGCAGGTCATTCCACCAGGAGGGAACATTTAATTTAAAAGTCCGTGAAAGTGATTTTGAGCCTCTTTGGGATGGCACAATAAAGTGGCATTCACTTGCAGAACGCAAGCTTCTAGAGGACACATAAGTCTGAATTAATGAATTTAGGTAAAGGGGTGCGGAGCAAGTGTTGGTTTTGTAGGCAAACATTAATGCCTTGAATTTTATGTGAGCAGCTACTGGTAGCTAGTGCAAATTGATAAACAGAGGTGTGACGTGCATTCTTTTTGGCTCATTAAAAATGTATCTTGCTGCCGCGTTCTGGATTAATTGTAAAGGTTTGATAGAACTGGCTGGAAGACCTGCCAAGAGAGCATTGCAATAGTCCAGCCTGGACAGAACAAGAGCTTGAACAAGGAGTTGTGAAGTATGTTCCGAAAGAAAGGGCCTGATCTTATTGATGTTGAATAAAGCAAATCTGCAGGACCGGGCAGTTTTAGCAATGTGGTCTGAGAAAGTCAGCTGATCATCAATCACAACTCCAAGGTTTCTGGATGTTTTTGAAGGAGTTATGGTTGATGTGCCTAACTGGATGGCGAAATTGTGATGATACGATTGGTTTGAAGGAACCACAAGCAGTTCTGTCAAGGTTGAGTTGAAGGTGATGGTGCTTCATCCAGCAAGAAATGTCTGTTAGACAAGCTGAGATGCGAGCAGCTATCGTCAGATCATCAGGATGGAATGAGAGATAGAGTTGAGTGTCATCAGCATAGCAGTGATATGAAAAGCCATGTTTCTGAATGACAGAACCTAGTGATGCCATGTAGACAGAGAAGAGAAGTGGTCCAATAACTGAGCCCTGAGGCATCCCAGTAGTTAAATGTTGCGACCTCACCTCTCCAAGATACCTTGAAGGACCTATCTGAGAGGTAAGACTCAAACCACTGGAGTGCGGTTCCTGAGATGCCCTTTACCAATAGGGTTGACAGGAGGATCTGGTGGTTAACCGTGTTAATAGCAGCGGACAGATCCAGCAAGATAAGTATTGAAGATTTGGAATCTGCTCTTGTCAGTCTTAGGGCTTCAACAACTGAGAGCAAGGCAGTCTCGGGTGAATGTCCACTTCTGAAACCAGACTGGTTGCTGTCCAGGAGGTTATTCTGTGTGAGAAAGGCAGCGACTTGGTTGAACACAGCAGTTTTTGCAATGAAAGGAAGAAGGGAAACCAGTCTGTAGTTCTCTAAAAGGGATGGGTTAAAGGTGGGTTTCTGAAGTAGTGGGGATACACGAGCCTGTCTAAATGCTGAGGGAAAAACACCAGTGTGAAGGGATGTGTTAATGATGTGAGTGAGTGCAGGTACAACTGCAGGAGAAATGGCTTGAAGGAGATTGAGATGGAATAGGATCAAGCGGACAAGTAGTAGGATGATTAGAAAGGATGAGTTTGGAGACTTCTGCCTCAGAGAGTGAAGAGAAGGATGTGAACGAGTGTATGTTTGCTGGTAAGATGTGCTTGACAGATTGTGCTGTGGAAAATTGTGCACTGATGGTTTTAATTTTATTAATGAAGAACGTGGCAAAGTCGTCAGCTGTTAGAGTTGATGAAGGAGGGGGAGGAGGAGGACAAAGGAGCGAGGAAAATGTCTTAAAGAGCATGCGAGAGTTAGACAAATTATATTACATATCTTATGACAAATAATAACTCAATATATGAATAAACTTTTCAATGAAAGACATTTGACCGATTGTATGATTACAGTCATTCAGTACAGAAAATTTGTTTTGCTGTTTAGACTGTAGTTCTATGCCTTTCCCTTCATTGGCATGAATGTTTAGAGACCGCCCTTTAATAACAATGCATTGTTTTATTCCGAAATATCAGCATCCATCTTTTTTCTTGCTATTCGAAACAGCACCATATAAATATTTAAATCTTTATATGTCACACTGATACACAGAGCTGATAATGTGTACTCCCATTCAAATATTAGAATACTTAATTAGAATAATACATAATTAGAATTATGTTCTGTGAATAGGTTTTATTTTTGAGGAATGCCTGATTCGCTCAGTGGGTCTTTTTGTGTCAGTTTTGTTTTCTCCAATTTTTTTTTTTTTTTTAGAACATTGAATTATGTAATTAAACTGCTGAGCCATGGAAATCTTCATGCATTTATTGTTACATTAAAATTATTTTCAGTTTATATTATTTGAATATATTTAACTGAAATTGACATGGCCTAAATTTACCTATAACATTGTTAGGATCATCAGAACCATAATGATATTTAAGATATTTAATTATTTTTACTTTTTAATTAATTTATTTATTCATATTTTGTTTTACTTTTTTGTGTGTGTCATGGAGCATGAAAATTTGTGCCACAAATTCTGACTTAAACAGACTTTACACTGCCACATGAATAAGACTTAAACATGCAGAGAACAAGAGTTTTAACCCCTTCATTGGGATAACATCCCAGAGCAAGAGCACATGATCTGGATGTTTCCAGAATGATTAAAAAGGTCAATATGCTGATAATTTTGACAATGCTTGACCTTTGATGGAAAAAAAAACAAAAAAAAACAAAACTGAGCTGAATTGAAATAACTTTTTCTTTGTTTGCCTATTTCACATCATGCATGAGCATCCTACGCTGATATTGTCCCCTGACTGGCCTTCAGTGAGTGACTCGACTTCTAAAACACAGAATCGATCTCACATAACACTCTTAATAACATGCCGCAACCCACAGCCCACTCATACCTGCTGCACTGGCAGGTGTACAGGTAAACATCTGCCTTCTGATTATAGAACAAAGGATTTTAGGTGACCAAAATCTTCCAGATGAAAGGACAAAGAGACATCCATAGCAGAGTTCCGCTACATTAAAAGGGAAGTACAGCATACTGTAATCAATTCTTAACATTTAAATCTAGTAATTGCACAGTGTTTTAAGCAGTGTTAGGTGCAGCTAGGGAAAACTAGCCCCACATGTCTTATTGGTATTCTGTCGATAAATGCCATAGCGAAGAGACCCATTCCTGAAGGACTTGTGCAACTGCAAGTTTTCTTGTTAATCAATCAAGGCTTCTGAAACCAGTGGAGAAAACTCTCAAACAATCAATTCAGTGTTGCTGTCAATCAAATACCCACACACATGCAAAAAGCAGGAAAATGCTTTCTGTCAGTGTGAATGACATCATCTCCTGTAGGATTACCAGAATGTCACAAGGTCAAAAATCTGTCGATCATCTGGTGGTTCTCAATTTATATGACAGAACATCACAGATCAGATTTGATCAGACATGTCTAATATGAAATTCCAAGAACTCCATTTTATGCTCAATGTCATTTTTGATGATTTAGTATTGTATTTAGGAGTATCCTTTGTTCACATATCAGCATGATCGTTAAAATGTACACAACTGGACAAACTTCTTACATTTTGGCTAAAATGCTGAATTGGAACAAGCAGAGGGGAAAAACACATTATTAAAATAGTCTATAAGATAAAATTATATTTTATGTGATCTCTTTTGGAAGAAACTGTCATTTTTGCTTGTTGATATCTTTGGTGTTCCTAGCTATTACAGCAACAAATCATTAAGCTCTGTAATTTATGGATGAATAATCATGCAATTTTATATTTAATTTTATATAATTTCAAAAAATGTGTAGATGTTTCCTAAATTGGTTTTAAGAGATTTGCTTAAACTCCTGCTACAACAATGCCTATTTTAAACTACAGTATGCAAAAAAAAAAAAAATAATAATAATAATAATAATAATAAAATATATATATATATATATATATATATATATATATATATATATATATATATATATATATATATGATTGCATGACCTCTTAACATTCACAAATAAATAAAATGAAGAACAGATACCAGGGCTCACTGCTATCACACAGCAGATGAACTGAACTCATGCTTGGGAGTCTTCAGAAAATGTCATGGAATTATGAATAATAATAATAATAATTTAGACTATGGACTCTTGTAACACAGGGTGACTTATAAGACTGACTGTTTAACCAGTTACTAAAATTATTGTACAATTATTAAAATATAATATTATAATAGACTTGCATCTTCCACATTTGTAATAATTACAGTATAAGAACACAATGCACACACAGTTTAATTGTTTTAATGGTTAGCCTGTTTGTTTAAATTAAAAAAAAAAAAAAGTTATATAAAATGCTTCATATATGTGTAATCTTTCCAGAATAAATACTTATAAAGCTTAGAATAACAAGTCTCTGCACACTACCATGTGGTTGCTTTGGTTATAAAAAATCATGCAAATTAATCGGAAAAAAAGAATGATATACACAAACCTTTTCTTTTCTTTTCTTTCTTTTCTTTTATTTTCTTACAGGCTGAGAAACACAAAAATTTTTGCCTGCCAAAATGTTTCCTGCATGTTATAATTGAATGGAGGTGGGTGAGGTTGAAGCTGGTGGATGGCAGAGGAGGGTGACGGGAGAGGGTACATTTTATTGGGCTTTTCACACTGTCCCAGGATACTGTCTTTTAAACCACGCTTTTAACTCTGGGTATAGCAACGTTTCACATGTGCAATTCACAGATGAGGTTAGCACAGCTTTTAACCCTGGCTTGTGAATCAACCTCACACTGCAATACTAAAACTATATAAGGGGAAACGATGCATTGTTATAATGTTGGTGAAACATAATGCCTAGCTTAGCAACAAAAACAAGCGGAAACCGAACAGCGCATTCTTCATTAAATGTTAATCTGCTTTGTCCAGTCACAGAGAGGTTTACATGCTATATTTCATTTCAGCATTTGATGGAAAAATCTAAATGCCAAAAACTGATGGAAAAATGCATTAGTTTGAGCAAAGAGACCATATTATTCTTGCAGTTATGATACAAAAAGTCTGTTCAGGGCATGTTCATGTTCTGTTCATGCCAAACTGGATGGCACAGTCAGGAATATATCAGCAAATCCAATGGGCAAGAGTGAGATGAAATTTAGAATGAACTAACATAAACCCATGCAAAAAATAAATAAATAAATAAATAAAATGCATAATTTAACCTAATGTCCTCTAGTTGGGTACGTTTAACAATAACAACACTGTTTGAATGTAAGAATATTATAAGTATTACGTTTAAGACACACAGCAGTATCACACAGACATGAAGCAAAAATGTTTTACATTTTTGTGTGTGTGCATGCGCGTGTGTGTGTGTGTGTGTGTTTTACTATATGAGGACTCTTCATAGAATACCTGGACCACACGCAATCACAAACACACATACAAACATTTGTACCATAGACACAATATTAAACACTATGAAGTTGTGCAGATTTTAAGAGTCTATATTTCTTCATTTTAAATGTAATCACTAAAGAAAAAGTCTCTTTTGATATGGGGAAATGTGGTGAGCTTGTCCCTGTATGCAAATACTCATGAACTGACTCATTTGAGATTCGGAAGTGGTTTGTATGGTTTGACCCTTGACACCACTGGCACCTCCTCAGATCTGTATGTCCAACTCTGAGAGAGTTTTTTTTATTGCAATGGAGATGTAAAAAAGACCTTAACATTAAAAGTGAAGCTCAACAAACATATTAAAAGAAACAAATCTATGGAATGACCCCTTTAATGGTAATTTGCAAATAAAAAGCAAAAGGCAAATACAGATAACCTTTGGTAAGACTGAAGTTCTCCTCAAAACCAAATCTGAGCACAGTCTGCATTAAGCAGTTCAAGTTGGATTAATTAAAATAATAGAAGAGGGATAACGACTCGGTTACGTAGGTAACCCTCGTTCCCTGAAGGAGGGAATGGAGACGTTACTGTCAGAGTGACTGACTGAAAGGGAACTGTGTGAAAATGGAAATACTGTGTGCACCTTGAATGTGCTGTAAAAAAACCATAATAAGCAAAAAAATAAAAAATAAAAATAAATAAACTACAGTCTTAAAAGGGTGGTTTACTGTTTTTTTTTCTTGGCTTGATTGTGTTTATGGGGTGCAGTCTAACATGTGTTCATGCTTTGTTTTTTTAAAAACGCATTATTTTTCAAATAATTTACCTTTATTCCACACCACTCTGTCCCTTCTTTGACAAACGCCTCGATTATTTCCTGTTTTTTTTTTTGAAGCCCCTCCCTCAGAAAACGTGATGGGCTCTGATTGGTTAGCTGGCTCAGTGTGTTGTGATTCGCTAAACTGCCGAACGTGCATCTAAATGTCCCGCCCCTCAGCTCAGCGGCATGTGCTCCGGTTTTATTGTAAACAATATAATATAACCCGATTGAGACACAGAGGATATTAGTGAAGAGGATCACGCAGAACCTGTGCAAGCACGGCTCTTAATGGTATGTTTGTTTGTTTGTTGTCTCATACTTTTAGATACGCTGTTATTATGCTACTGCTTATGTTAGCTTTTAATACACGGTTTTATTCTGATTAAAGCTTTAATACAGTACGGCAACCGCACACGCGTCCATGTATAACGCTTCTCATTGCTATGTGAAAATGTATAATTGGAACAGTTTGTTGGAGCTGATCTGACGATCTGAATGAGAGAGAGAGAGAGAGATGCAGAGCAGGACAACGCGAGGAACAGTATTAAGAACGGCTGTTTTAGAACATTAATTTTAAAACTTGTGAATCCATTAGAATCGTTAGAAGACAGAATTGCGATTCATATATGAATAGATTTTTACGTGCACCCCTAGTTTTCTCTTCCTCTTCTCTAAAGCAGTACAGCATGGCCTCTCCCCCTTCCTTACATGTTCCCGAGGGCGGGGTTTATCTGGGTTCTTGACGTAATAGACCCGGGAAGTAGTTAGTTGTAGTCCCTTACCAGCCATTTTTGCAGGCATTAAACTTCCAGAATTTTAAAAGACGATATCTCTGTTTGCATTGAACTTTCAGCGCTGCAACTTTGCAGATGTTGTTTATGCTCAAACAGCAACATTACACACTAACTAACGTTAAAAAGTGAAATTGCAATCAACTACCCCTTTAAAGCTTGCTTATAGTAGTAGCTGACTACTGTAAATTTAATAAGTTTTATATAAAATATATTTTATTTCTTAAATGACAAAAATGTTTCACAGCCGTGTCAGCTAATGAGAATCTAGTAAAATCATTGCCACGTTTAGAGAATACCATTAGGTTTCCACACATCTGAAAAGTATTCGACAAGTATAGCTAGCAGTATCACACAGCTGTATTCTGTCTGCAAAAGAAAAAGCCTACACATCAAAAAGAAACATTCAGCTAATAAGATTGTTTCATGCAGCTGTTCTTTCTGTTGTGCAGTAATCTTTAAATTATGTTGGACATTTGCATTTTCCAATTAAAACTGCATTCAACTTTATTTATTTATTTATTTAACAAAAATAAATAAATTCTCAGTGTATGGATGGGTACTTCCCATCCGTTCATTGACATGGTGTAGCTGGGGGTAGTACTGTAGGGGCTCATCTCCTTTGGGTCTATTACCGTTTCCTGCAGTGTGATCCTGTTGGTTTAAGTTGACACAGTGAAGAAAGGCTGACATTGACCAGGGTCTCTTGCATTAATGTGTCCCATGTTCAGCATTTATCACTGTCACACGGGTGGATATATCAGGATAGTACACACACTCTAAGACACTCAAATGGGGCCAGAAGAGCAAATCCACTCAACAACAAAAATCCCTTGATGTCAGAATTTGAAGACTCTGCTAAGAATTTTACATGACAGGTAGCGGAGTTTGGCAAGTTCATAAACAGAGAAACAACAAAAACAAAAACAGGTAAAAATATTTTATTATATCGTTTGACATAATTTATAAAAGTGACAACCTGGTTTACTGTTTTGAATATGAAGCATGTGAAGTGCTGAACATGGCAATATTAATTTGTTCTGAATTGGGAAAAATATAAGATTATAATAATACAATGAGGTCTATTAACTAATAAAATCAGATAACATTTATAAATTTACAAGAAATATTTTAGGTTGGGATTTGGGTTTGTAATTAAAATTAGCTTTCCATAAAGGGTTGGCATACATTATGGGGAGAAATGTGCCCACAAGGATAGTAAAACCTGAAATCATCTACATTTTGGAGACCAGCCAATATCTAACTTGATTGAAATACTATTAGCTTGGTATGGAAGCTAATTCCTTGTATGCACAAGCATACTTGGCAATAAAGCTCTTTCTGCTTCTGATTCTGATAAATAACAACTCTGGTCAATGTAAAGTGTGTGTTTCTCTGAATGCAAATGAAAAAAAAACTATAAATTCATGCTTTTTTAGTATTGTCATTGTGCAATATTGCATTTTGTTGTGTTGTGGTTATGACATCATATTTGTAGTACTCTCACATGTGGTAGTTTATGTCACTTTGTCAGAGCCCAAACCCACTGCAAGCCTTAATTAGAAAATAATTGAATTTTACATTTACATCTACATCTACAATTCATCTATTTGAAATACCGGTAGCTTTTGAGAAATATTTATTAGCTGAATTCACAGTCATATGAGTTGCAAAACAGCTGTAAGCACAATTAAATATTCTAGGAGCTTTTGCTGGTGGCTCCAGTGATTGGCTGGTGGAGATATTGTCTTAATTTTATTATGCAGAATGTGTAAATTAAGTATTGTGTTAGCTGCAGCCTTTTAATTTCTAATCTGTCCGTGTGCATGGTGTTTTTACGAGTATTAATTTATGATCTGTGGTTTGTGTTGTGGACCGTTCCCATTTATAGAGTCATCAAAGACTGCATTAATATTCCTTACACTGAGATCCGCTCTCAAATGAAAGCATGAATCAAACAGATGGATTAAATCTCTCTCTAGCTTTTATGTATCCTTAATTTCATTTTTCTCATATGTAGATAATACAAATAGCTTCTGAAACATAAATGAATGAATGAATAAAGTAACCATGTGTTACAGATCTGTGTTTTACAGGCTCTAGTGAGTTCTAGATGTGGATCTTCATTCACATCACCTTTATTGGTATAGTACTTTTTTTCTTGTTTTTTTTTTTCATTCATTCATTTTTGTTAACAACTGTTTATTGATTTTTTTTCAGGGAACAGTAATATAAAACAAAAAGCAGCTGTACAAATTTAGAACCCACCCCCTGGTAGATTTAAAAAATAAATAAATAAAGTAAAATAAAATAAATAATTTATATTAATATATAAATAAATAACAATATCATATTTTTTTTGCAAAGATTTTAGAAAAGATGACACGACATTAAAAGCTGAATGCCATGAATTTACAGTTTCCACATTAGATCCATGTATACAAGAAGTTGAGAGTTCCATCAAGATAATGTCCAACAAATACACCGTCCAGGTTTGTCTGTTCATTGTGTGAGGAGGATTCCAGCGGTTGACTAGCAATTTTTTTGCTGCTGTGAGAGCAGCTAACAGTAAACATGTTTGTTGGACGGACAAGGTGAAGTCCCAAAAGTCATTCATGAAAAAATGGCGCGGAGTCACACATGCCTCAGTACCCAACAAATATGATAGGTGAAAACTGAATCCAAAAAGGTGAGAGAGAGGGCACTCCCAAAAAAAAAATGCAAAAACGTGCCTAAAACTCCTTGGGAACAGAGATTACACTTAGGAGAAGATGACAGATTCATATAAAAACCTTTCATTGGGGTCAAGTAAACCCTATGCAGCAATTTCCAATGAATCGTTTGGTGATTAGGGTTTTTAGAAGACAATTTAAACATATCCCATAACTGATCCGAAAATAAAACATGCACATCCTCATTAAGATCCTTAGCCCAAACAGTTGTAAATAGATAAAGGTTTGTATGAATGCTTAAGAAGAAAGAGATTGATGACTGAAGCAGAGGAGGGAGATTCCTCAGAAGGAAGGATTAGTTTGCACAAAGGGTGAACAGGCATTTGAGAGTTCCAAGGCACCCCATATGCCCGTAGGGCCGATCTAATGCGCAAATACATAAAGAAGGAGGTGCCTGGCAGATTATATTGAGTTTTGAGATTCTGGAAGGATTTTAAACTACTATCATCATAGGCTGTATCCGAAATCGCCCCCTATACCCTCAAATAGTGCACTATTCGAGGGGACAGCCATTTTAAGTGGTGTTCGAAACCATAGTGGACGTTCTCGAGCGCACTCATTCAATCCAACAATGCACCGCAAAAACGAGTGTACAACCGATGTACACTCAACGGCTAGAGCTAACCCATAATGCACTGTAAGAGTTGCGCGCCAAATGAATTCCCGTGTCTCGCCAGAAGATGGCGCCCTCAGCGGAATCATCCATTCATTGATTTTAGAAGCGTTCGTCCACGGCGTAATACAACAACGGTACAAACTAATTGCAAATTGACTATTAAGGTTTATACATAATTTCCATGACAGAGTTCAAGATAAATCCTTCAATCTTACTACTGGAGCTGCCTGTTTCAAATGATTATTAAACAGCAAGCAAACTATGCAAAAGCGGCAGTCCTTCCGGTGCACCGAGTGTCCGAATTCACTCACTCGTTTCATTCACTCCTTCAAGTGAACTGTATGAGTGGACTAATGTAGGGAATAGTGAATGAGGGTGTAGGGGGCGATTTCGGATACAGCCATAGTTCCCATTCAGTCGGTCACGTTCGACGTACGTCGGATTTACCGACGAATAGGAATCTCGCTAGAGAGGCCAATCTGCTTCAAGTGTAACTAAAACGAGCCAATACACATTGGCATGCAATCATATGCAGCAGCTGCTCACCTCGCAGCGCGAGTACAATGAGCAGCAGGTGCATTGCATCTTCAGCTTTTCGCTTCGGAGCCGAACGGTTGTTCTCTGCTGGAAGTGTTAGAAGAACGAGTCTCTGCAGGACGATCTCTTTGGTGTGGAAGTGCAGGCGTACAGCATAGCAGCGGGGTCGAATTCTCTCCATCTTCCCTTTCTCTTTTTTTTTTTTTTTTTGTTTCAGCAAAAAAAAATGAATTGGAAAAGCCGTTCTCACGGCTGGTAAACAGTGCGCTTTAATAGCGCGTAAAAGCCGTTTTTACGGCTGGTAAGAGAGCGACTTCAAGGAGAGAGAGAGCACACGACAGGCTGCACAAAATCCCTGTCCGTGTTGCCGCGGCCGTTCCCCTGCGTGCTTCAGCACTGATTAAAAGAGCAAAGTCCCTAAAAGAGCTTACACAAGTAGAGCTTGCATCTTTTTAAAGATGACATTCTACTTGTATCCTTCGGCGCTCCTCCCGATGACCAGATGTCGATAGCTGCATTGGAGGGTGAGTCAGACCTTTCTGGAGATGATGCGTCGGCGCAGTTGCCTCCTTCGGGTACGGTAGCTGTGCCCGATACAGATCCGGAAATGATGGCTATGCTTTCCCGGGCTGCCAACAGGGTCGGGCTCGTGTGGAATCCTCCACCGTGTCCCGAGCCCTCAAGGCTGGACAATTGGTTTCTCGGGGGGGCAAGAGCTGGTTCTCAGCCACCCACCCCAGTTCCTTTCTTCCCGGAGGTGCATGAAGAGCTCACTGGTACGTAGAAGGCACCTTTTACTGCCCGAAACCGTGCCGGTGGGCCCTCCTCCCTCATCACCCTTGATGGCGGTGTGGCTAAGAGTTACACGCGCATCCCCCCGGTGGAGCGGCCGTTGCTATGCAGCTGTGCCCTAACTCCACCTGGCGGGGGGAGCCGTCTCTCCCTTCCCGGGCCTGTAAGCACTCGTCGGACCTTACCGGCAAGGCTTACCAGGTCTGTGGGGAAGCCGCTTCCGCCTTACATGCTATGGCGTTGTTGCAGGTCCATCAGGCCAAGGCACTGAAGGACCTGCACGAGGGTGGTCATGATCCGCAAGTTCTTCAGGAACTTCGTGCCGCGATGGACCTCGTGCTTCGGGCGACGAAGGTTACGGCGCGGTCAGTGGGTCGTGTGATGTCCACTTTGGTGGTCCAGGAACGCCATCTCTGGCTGTGTCTGGCCGACATGTGGGATACCGACAAGGTCAGGTTCCTTAATTCCCCCGTGTCCCAGACCAGCCTCTTCAGCGATGCGGTTGAGAACTTCGCCCAGCAGTTCTCGGCTGTACAGAAGCAGTCTGACGCGATCAGTCACATCCTGCCACAGCGGTCCGCTGTTGCTTCCACCCTGCCGCAGGCAGCACCTCAGCCTGCTCTTCGCCGAGGGCGACCCCCTGCGGCTGCCCCCGCTCCCGCGCCGCAGCAACAGCCTCCACCCAAGCGGCGCCCTTCGGGCTGGCCCTGTCTTCACGAAAGTCGTGGAGGGAGCCCTTGTTCCCATGAGAGAACAGGGTGTTCACATCCTCAACTCCAGTAGCCAACCGGTGGAGCGAGAGGAATCATGGAAGAAAAGAAATTAATACATGGGAAAATATTAATTTTAATCACTGATATACGAGCCTGAAAAGAAGTAGGAAGACGAGACCAATTTTCCAAATCTGAGGATACTTTGGCTAGAATACTACTATAGTTTTTTGAGAGGATTTCCTGCAGGGAAGGAAAAACATCTATCCCCAAGTACATACAGTTTTGAACCAATGGAATAGATATAGAACGGGACATGGAATACATTTTAGAATTGAGGGGAAGTAAACATGGCTTACTCCAATTAATTTTAAACCCAGAGAGAGATCCAAAATGGTCAAATAAATTCAACACATGAGGAATAGAATGTGACGGCTTCTCCAAAACCAATAAGATATCATCAGCAAACAAAGAAATATGATGATGAGTATTCAGTAGTTTCAGATTGTTGGACCGCTTGAGCTAAGGGTTCCAAGAATAGGGCAAATAACAGAGGAGAAAGCGGGCAACCCTGACGAGTACCTTGATGTATAAAGAATGGGTTAGAGCGAACAGCACCTGTGAGAACAGTGGCTGCTGGATTGGCATACAGAACTTTTATCATATTTATGAAACTCGATCCTAGACCCAGATGCTGTAGAACTGCCCATAAATAGTTCCATTCTAGCTGGACGAAAACTTTCAACGCATCTAGAGATAATACTGCACAAGGGGAAGACAAAATATTAGTTGAATTAATAATATGATATAACCTGCGCAAGTTACCCGAAGCTGAGTAAGATTTAATAAATCCTGTTTGGTCATGATGAACTAGCCTATTCATAAATTTCTCTAGACGACGAGATGGTACTTTAGCATATAATTTAACATCAGTCCCTATCAAATAAAGTGGTAGGTAACTAGAACAAGAAGTCGGATCTTTATCTTTTTTTTTTTTTTTAACAAGAGAGAAATAACAGCTATATTAATAGATGGATGAAATGAGCCTTGAGTAACTGAAAAATGAATCATATCTAACATGAGGGGGCCTAAATCCGACCAAAAAGTAGTATACAATTCGATTGGAATACCATCTATGCCTGGGGATTTCCCTTTGTTCATAGATCGGATTGCTGACTCCAGCTCCTGAAGAGTGATCGGTTCAGCCAGGTATTCCGAATCTGAATCTGACAGCCTAGGTAAATCAAGTTTGGACAGAAAAGATACAAAAGAGTCAGGGTCACCATCAGTAGAAGAAGTTTAGAGGTTAGAGTAAAAAGAATGGAAGTCGATATTAATGTCTTTTGGGTCTGTCATAACGAGCCCAAACTGGGATTTCACTGCTGAAATATTAGCAAACTTTTCACTGTAGCATAATCTTAGAGCTAAAAGGTGGCTTGGTCTACTCCCTTGAAAATAATAATTCTGCCTGGACCTTTGAATCAGGAATTCTGCCTTGGATCTCAGTAATGAATTGAGTTCGAACCTAACCGCCATAATTTTACTGGGTGTATTGTCTGAGAAACAACGTTGATTATCTCTAGTCAGATTCTGGAGCTGTGATTCCAGTTTAACTATCTTTTTGTATCGGTTTTTCTGAAGGAAAGAGGCATATGAAATTGAGTTATTCCTTATAAATCCTTTAACTGCATTCCAAAGGGTTTGAGGATCGTCCACTGAACCTTGGTTAATTTCATTAAACTCAGCAAATTTATTTCTGAATTGACTGCAAAAGTTTTCATCCTGTAACAATTTAGGAGCCTGTCCTCCAACAAAAAACGACCCTATATGTCATTTGTGCAAGCAACTTATTACGACCTATATTTACGTTTTAAAGTTAAGCGCCCTCTAGCGTGCATAAAAATAATGACAGTCTCTTGTTGAGTCTGTCGTCATGAAATGACATATAACTGTCATTACCAGTCAAAATGCGTGTTTATTTAAATGGACTTTTTACACCGATCTCACAGTAATTTGTACATATTTTACTAGGTGGCTAATTCGTATGAATGACCACACATAACCCTACCCCTAAACCTACCCCTTACAGAAATCATGCAAAATCATGATTTTTAGTGCACATTTTATGAGCACGTGCGTTCTCTGGGATCGAACCCATGATCGCATGATCGCATAATTACATATCATCGTATAATGCAATGCTCTACCAACCGAGCTACACAAAACCCGAACTATAACGCAAATAAAAGAGTACAAAACATTAATATGAAAATTACCTGTTGCCGATAGGGACACAATTGTAGTATACGCTCTGATGGGTCGTATTTCAGGGGTTTGGACAAACGACCTATACGGGTGTATTGGTTGGAGGACAGGTTGCAATTTAGGGTTAAATCGCCATCTAGTGGAACGAGATGGCCGAGGGATCAAAGATAATCTGCACAAATTTCCATCATGATCCGACAGAGATAAGGAACAGATATCGGCATCACAAACAGCTGAAGATAAAGAAGTAGAAATGAAAATATAGTCAATTCACGAATAGGATTTATGAGTAGCAGAAAAGAAAGTGAAAGACTTAGCAGGAGGATTTGATAAATACCAACTATCCACCAATGAGGATGAGGTTACACATTGCCGAAGTTTGTCTGAACAAAAAGCTTGAGAGTGTGATTCCTTTGGTCCAGGTCTATCTAGGATATGCAACATTACAGAGTTTGTATCTGCACCCAATACAATTTCAAAATCTGAAAATTTCAAGAGATAGGTTGACAAAACAGAGAAAAACGTAGGGTCTGGAGTACAAGGGGCATACACTGAAAGAAATACTATATTCCTATTCTCCACTATTGTTATGTGTTATTCTACCATCTGTATCACAACCTTTACCTAAAATAGTAATATTTAAAGTCCTCCACACCAATATTAGGACCCCACTGGTTTTAGTATCCGAAGATGAGTGAGATACTACTTCATAAAACTTATTATTACACCTGCGTATATCCTCCTCTTTCAAATGGGATTCTTGAACTAACATTATATCAATCTTTCTTCTTCACAAAAAATCCAGAACACCTGTACGTTTGTGAGGGCCATTTAGGCCATTAATATTACAACTCAGAATATTAAGGTCAGTCATAGGTATCAAACACAATACTGCATAATAAGACAAAATACAAGTTTGAAAATAAAGCCAGTTGAGTCTACCATTATGGATCTACCACCCGTGGCTTAGCGCGATCTGAGGAGAGCCTTGTGTACACGAGATGCGCTCGCTCCACTTCAATCTCTTTGCCCGCCAGAGACGGGAGACACGTCGGTAGCGATCTTTTCAAAAAGCCCATAGGGTCATCCTTTTCAGAACCTTCAGGCAATCCAACCAGACACAGATTGCTGGACCTATTGCGATCCTGTAAGTCCACAACCTGTTGCTTGAGCGCGGCCACTCGCCTATCATGATCTGCGACAACTTTCTTTTGTTCTCTCATCTCCCCGGTAAGAATATCCAATTTAGAGCATAGCGACTGAACAACTGACATGTGAGAAGCGAACTCGTTCCGCATCGCCGTCAACTCAGTTCTTAGAATGTCCTCAAAGTGTGTAACAGTGTTCGCCATCTTGTCCATCATATCACTCGCAATCGGTGGCTTGGATTTCTTCTTAATTTGAGAAGCCGACGGTGACAACTCCTGCTGTTTCCGATTGTATGCCATCAGGAAAAGTATTATTAATGAATAAAACTTAAAATAAAATGAAAAAAATCAGCAAAAAGTGGCCAGACGTACAGAGCTCTACTCAAGTGCACGTCTACTTCACAAGCACGTCACGTGACTCCTCTCATTCATTCATTCATTCATTCATTCATTCTTCAGTGTTTAGCAAACCTGTCTTAGCCAGAGATGGACCGTAGTGAAGTACATTTACTTGAGTATTGTACTTAAGTACACTTTCTGAGTACACTTAAGTACACTTTACTTTACTTGAGTATTATTTTTTCTGGAAACTTGTGACTTTAACTTCACTACATCTGAAAGACAAATATTGTACTTTTCACTCCACTACATTTCTATCAAGGTCCTTGAAGTAGAAAGTCGTTATGCAGCAGCTTTGAAAGTGAGTGAGTGATTTTTTTTTTCTTTTTGAAAATGTGATTTTTTGACAGTAATCACTCTTGTCGGGTTACGTAAAGTAATTTTCTGAGCATTTTTTTGAACACTGACCATTTGCAAATGTGATATGTGTTTGCATCAATTCAATAATAAGAAGTTAATATTGTGGTATACATTAGACACAATATTGTCTGATTTTGCAAAATCGTGTAAAAGAAAATATTACCAATAAAGCCACAGAACAACTGTTGTGCATCTCCTAACAAAACACACTTGGTGTTTGACTTTAAGCAGCACTGCACAGACATTCTGTGTATGACATCAACGTACCGCGAGAGCGATGATGTCAAATAAATCTTGCCGTTTTGCTTTTTTGTTAAAGCAGTGTTGCTGTTGTAAAGTTATACAGCTACAGTTGTGTTGCTGGGTTTTAAAGCAGGTTTGATTTTTATCAGTCTGATCACTACCATCCTGCTTTTGTGAGGTTGGGTAGGGGTGATAAATATATATATATATATATATATATATATATATATATATATATATATATATTTTTTTTTTTTTTTTTTTTTTTTGTCAACTCACTTGTTTTATTTCCATAAGTTTTAACATTCTAAAAGTTCTTTATTCCAAAGACACTATAAGTTAGTCAGTGTATTCAGTAGGTATAATGCACTGTAAGTTGCCTCAGAGGCATAAGGTATTGCAAGTAGTACATAAAACAAAAATAAAACAGTGCATTGACATAAAAAAGGAAATTTATTTTTGGTACTTGAGTATTTTTAAATGCAATTACTTCTGTACTTTTACTTAAGTAAAAATCTGTCTTTACAACTTTCGCTTGTAATGGAATATTATTTGACCACCAGTATCTGTACTTTCACTCGAGTTATGGAGTTGTGTACTTTGTCCACCTCTGGTCCTAGCTGCATCTAAAGATGTACCTAGAGTTACAATTCTTTTGAAATTCAATCAGGTCTTATAAATAGCCCCAACTAAAGATTTCTAGAAGATGTTATTTATGATATTCTATAAACTGTAAAAATTTTACCAGCAACCTCTAGGGCCTGGTTTAGCATAACACAGATTTATAAATACAGTTCTTCAGCCATAATTTGTAATCCTATTTTGATACATAATTTCTTGGTATTACTTAAGTATATGGCCTGAGTCATTTTATTAACAAGACATGTAAACGGTGTATACATTCATGCATGTCCAGGAAGTGAAATACTCAATAATAGGATTTCAGCTTCAAATGAGCTTGGACTTGGAGCAAATGGGCCAAAGTCAAAATGAAGGCAGACAAGCTTGTAAGACCTTAATAAGAAAAGTTGATATTAGATTAGAGAGAGAGCGAGAGTAAGAGAGGTATAATGACCATGGCCTCTCTATTAGGGCTAACAGGCTTCTTTGCTATTCAGATGGTCATTTACTAATGCTGCTCACTGAGCCTAATCAATGATTTAGGCAGCACTGAACCATAAAAACAGGTTTAGATGAGGTTTTACTGATTGGGGTTAATTGGTTTTAATTTGAATTTATGCCATACAGTAGACGACTCATTAAGGCCACATCAAAACCCAATATCCTTTCAGTGCAGGGCATTTAATAAGAAAGAAAGAAAGAAAGAAAGAAAAATAAGTTTCCACATTGGCTTGACAAAAGTCTTTCCACAGTGCATGACACTTGAAAGCCTGTTTGAAATTTGCAAAAAAAAGCACCTTAAAGACACTAAAAATGTGAGAAACAGGAAGTCTGATGAACCTTAATTTCAAGCATCGTGTCTCGACAGAATGCCACAAAATACAGAGATATTCGTAGGCCCAATGCCATTTCTACCCCTTAGCCCTTCCTCTTTCCCCTACCCCTCTGTTTTGCGCGTTCACGTGAACGGGTAGCGGTGTCTCGATTCTCTTTTGGTTGGAGGGGGAGGGGTAGGGTTAGGGGAAGGGCCAGATAGCCCTTCAAACGATGATTTTTCGGGATCACACTTCCAAACGAAGGGGTATGAATTATCTCAGCATAAACCGGCTACAGCGGCAACATAGCTGCCCGAGCGAACAAAAAGACATAAATGTAAGCATTATTGGCATTAATAAAGATTTTAATGAAAAGTAATCCTTTGTTTTGTTATATTCAATTGTGTTTTCATATTTACATATTTTCATATTTCAATATGTTATTCAAATAAATGTTTGCAAAAAATCACTAAAATTTGCTAACATCATATCATTACAGACTGCACGATAGTACCACAACATATTTTCATGTCTGTTCAGGGTGATAACCACCATAGAAATTGAGGGGGTCTAGTCCCCCCAATAATTATAAATCGCTAAACCTTTTTCTCAAATACCTATTGCCAATTCTCTCTCTCTCTCTCTCTCTACCTGTATCCTATCGTATCAAATACAAAATAATATTGTTCACTTTTAAATATTGACATGGCTTGGCTCTCCACTATCTAATCTGCTTCTCCCCTACACCCCGACTCCATCCCTTCAGTCTTCTGAATGTGGCCTTCTCTCTGTCCTTACACAAGTACATCGTTTAGAATAGTCGCTCCTAAACTGGAATTATCTCCCCAGTTTCTAAACGGAATTTAAAACAAGATTCAAAATATACCTGCTTTCTGAATGTTATCATTCTGAGGTAATGATCTGTATTCTGTTTTTGTGAATGATTCCATGTTGTTGTGTTACATCTTGTTTATGTAATGCCCCTTCTTGTATCTCATTAATATTTTTGCTCTAATCTACTGTTTGTAATATATTTTACTCCACTGCTTGGACTATTATCTGTTATTTTTTGCCCTTTTGCTGTTACGTGTTGTTATATTCTTTGTTACATTTGTTGTTTTATGTACTTGTTTTTTTTTTATTTTTCAAATTTCTGTTTTTTTTGTGTGTGTTTTTTGCTTTGTCATTATCAGGTATGAAGCATAGATTGATGTGATCGGTGTTGTACAGCATCTTGAAGCTTGGCACGCTACGGTTTCAAAGTAGCTTCTCTGACACCATGCAGATCTATAACTGGTGTAAGGATTTTTAAATTACTTAAAGGTAGGATTATCCTGAACATCCATCTTAACCACTTCCTCAAGGGTTACATTCATAAGACATAACCCAGAGAAAAATTGAGAAGAGGGAAGGGAGGGAAAGACAGAATGGAAGAAAAAAACAGGATTTGTGACAGCATGGGTAGAGGAATATTCCATTGAACTGGAAGGCCATACGTTTTATCAGTCACTGCACTGGCACGTTCAGCTGTCTGAAATTAGCCGTCCCGCTCTGGGAATAGGCCGCCAGCATGCCGGCGCGCCACAAATCCAAGCGCAGAAGAATATCAGCTCTCCTCACATGCCGCCTCGTGCCGCCCGGCGATGCCGTCTGAAAACTATCTCTATTGTCCAGTTTGATTGCCTGAATCAAACTGATTTACTGCAAATCCATCGGAGCTTTGATAAATCTATTACAGTTTCATTTCGCTGATTTCATTAACGTGAATAAAACTCAGCCATGCTTTCTGCATAACTGCCTTTTAATGGTCTGGCCCTGTCACCTGCCCGAGCATTAATCCCTATGACTTATTGCTCTACAGAGGGAATGAGTAATGGCTATTTGAATGTGATCAGTGCAGTACAATGCAATTAAGGAAGCAGCACTGCGCTGTGCCTTTAATCCTGAACTAATTTGAATTGCAGTTTGATAGCACTGTGAATCCTGCATAATTATGTAGAGTGAATATTAAACTGGATGACATACCAGAGAAGGTCTTTAACTAGCCCAGCCAGAGGCAGAGAGCCAGGGCCCGACCAAAGAAGAAGGCTAAATTACCTCCCCCTCTACTGACAGGAGTGCACCCCGGGAGGAGGCAACCGAGCCGAGCTCTAGGACGGTTGACGTGGACATCTCTTTCTCATCCGCTACTTCAGCAGTCATGTATGAGTGTCATTTTACCCTGAAATAACAGAAACATCAAGTGTGAATTAGAGGGGCCCGGAATGAGTCCGGCTAAAGGGAATGTCACATTTTCTTAAGGGGGAAATTTTACATGAAGCTTCAGATGGGAGGTGTCACTTTAGGTGGAGGGGGATGCATATTTGGCAGGTTGAAGCTTAATTGAGCTTATCAAAGGCATTATATAAAGGGAGGATTAATTTCAGTCATCTTTTTTGACTGAATGACAACTCATTAACTGAATCCACCCCGCTTCTGTTCTCCATAGCATTAAGACAGCAGAGATATTTAAATCGTACAGAGAAAGACTATTCCTCCCTGGGAAAAATTTTGATTCAGTGTAACCATGTGTTTAGGACAAGAGAGATAGCAGGAGATATATCAAAAAAAGAAAAAAAAAATGTAGCAAGAGTATGTAGAAAATGAGCTGGGCAAAGAAAAGAGGCAAAGAGAGGATGCCCGCTAAATTAAGCCATTGTGACTCAAAATCCTCCTTTAATAAGGTTCATGCTGTCTACAACTTCATCATTCTTCCCTGAATGATAATTACTTTATTCAATCATGTTCAAGGTTTTAGTGAAAGCTAGCATTGATTGATTAACTTCAATTACCATGCTTGCATTAGCATAGATAAAAACTGCTTTTCAATTTGTGAGTGGCACGCGGGGTGGAAACCCTGCCTAGATATTTGCATTTCAATGTGTGGCGCTGCCAGGGGAAGGTCTGATCGGCTCTAAGCCCTTTCTGCACCGCTGCCCTCACGCTAGCCTCTCGCAGGCTCTTCCTACGTAAACACTCTTTGTTATGATTTCCGTGGATGCCACATGAGTGGTGAAGAGGTGCGTTTGCTGGTTGCCTTCGTTGGTCTTTCAGGGGTTTTTGAGGTATGCGGCGATGTGGCTCTCCTGCCATGAACAGCATGTTCACGTTCACTGTCCATTAAATGCTCACAGGGGGGATGTTTGCTGCACTTACATGACTTCTCTTATCAGTCTTTCTGTCACAGGTTCTGTACAGCAGCCAGTCTGCAGCGTGTAACATAGTGTAACCGGTTTAAATGGTGGCTTTCACAGACAGTAAAGGGTTAAAAGATGACTGATGACTTAGATCATCATCTGTTACGGCGTCTGTCACTCTGTCTGTCTATGAGTATTAGAGGAGTTTATTTTGTCAGGTTTAATCAACAAGAGCACTGAAACTGGCCCTCATTTATCTTAAGCTCAGATTCTGAGTCAGCATTTTATCTACGTCTCTTTCTGCCATGCAGTAATGTGGTTTGTTAATTCTGTTAAAGGTATTTGCTAAGGCAAGCATCACTTACTACTTACTATTGCTCATAATTGACATGAACATACCAACATGAATGACACCTCACACCAAAATATGCATCTTGCTATCCTGTTACTTTAAAATTCAGCATTAGAATGAGCATTAATGTGTTGTTTTGACCTAAGAGATTGTGCTTGACGTAAATTGTTTAGTTTAGTTGTGTTCTAAATTCAGGTTATCTCCAATTTTAAGTTGTTATAGCTAATTGCAGCAACATTATTACAGTGCAGTGCAAAATATGTAATGTAATGTAAAATTATAATTTGACTGCAAATTCATCATTGATGATTGCCATGTTTTGTCAATGCACTTCACTTCACAAACATTCAAACAAAAATATCAACTGACAATATTTTGCATAAAAATTTGCATAAGAGAACAATGAATTTCAATAATCTGACTTAAAATACAGGGTGGATATTAAGAAATCAAACTCTCTCCTATCACAAAACAGCAGAAGAGAACCGACAGGGCTGCCAGCAGCTGCAACTGTACCGGGGACGGCTGGGATTACCTCACCTTTGCCTGCATATTTAGTTTTGATTAATGTCACCTAAATGCTGTGTCTTCCAATCGAGTGATGGGGCTTCATTTGCATGATTTTTGTGCTGGGTGCAAATTTAGGGCTAAATGAGCACCTCTCCTTTTTGTTGGTTTGGAGCTGACTGATTTGACTTGGGGAACGTTCCTGTAACGCTCGGGGATAAGTACACCTGTGAGATATGCAAATGTTCTAGCAGATGATAATGACCTTATTTATTTTAATTTCTAAAGTTGAAATTAGCATTAGAGCAGCTAAATGAACTGGAAGTTAATAATAATTATCTGTATGTATGAGTGCCAAAGCTTAGCCTAGCCTTGCTGCTCACACTTCTGCCAACGAGAATGCAGGGGAAAAAAACAACATTCTAAAGCAAATCTGATCAATGTGTAGGCGCATTTTCCAGAGGAAGGAAATTCCCTGGATATTAGTGGTTGACATGGCTGTTTAGAGACCTGCATTACAGGTTATATTTCAACCACTAGGGATTTAACTCTCTCCAAATTACACTCATTCAATTAATCTCATTATTAGGCATCAACACCACAGAAGCTAATAGAATCCTATTATACTGTCATTAGCTGTCCTGAGTTGATCCAGACATACTGATACTGAATTATACAGGGATTGTAGGATTAGAAATTAATGGAGACTCAAGGTAAAAATGTCACCTAAGGTGGCAAAACATCCGCAACTTTATATACATGAATCATGTGGTTTTAAAAATGCAGTCAACTGTAACTAATTATTAAGTATTTGACTTAAAAGATTGGTGCACAATATATGTGTATTAGATATGTTTATCGAAACGAATAAATAAATAAATAAATAAGGCAAACACCTATACACATAATGATCAAAACAGACTGAAAATTATGTTTTGGAATACAATAAAATTATAATTATTAGTAGTAATATCAGTATTTAGAATATTGTTTATTATGTTATTATTAGTAGCAGTATTAATGAACAATTAAAGCCTAAATCAAGAATAAATGTAAAGCATTACTGTAATACATCATATACCCTGGATAACTCTGAACAGTTTTGTGATCATATCTTGTGTGTGATCATATCTTGTAGACATAAAGCAGGGAAGAAGAAAAAAAAATCCATTCATTGCATTTCAAATGAATGAATCTATTTTGATGTGTCAATCTTTGCAGAGGCAGTAGTAAGCTTTTGAGCAGTCATAATGCACACCCTGAACAGGAGCTCCAATCCCCTGTGGCTTTTTTTTTCTGCAAGGCTGGGTGCAAACAAAAAGCAGACTCATCTACTGGATTAGAGAGACAATTTCCCCTGTCACACCCCACTGTCTGAGAAAATGGACAAGACATATGAATGATCAGTGTCAAATCTCACTTGTACCTGTTCACTTCTGTAATTCATGTGTATGAGTGTGTGTATGTGACTGCTAAGTCAAACCTTCACATTAGAGCTCTACCAGAAAACCCTTTGACAAAACGCTCCAAACTGAAATTAAAGATTGATTCATGTCAATTTAGCTCTAGATATTTGTATTATTATTTATCTATTTATTTACATTATTTTTAAGTGTGTATGATGCTAATAAAGCTTTTTTTTCATATTTTCTACAAGAATGTAGGTAGGCTCATCATTTCCGCCCATAATTTATTCAATTAAACAGTCATTAGGTATTTTAACAAGTCTCACTACAATAAACAACATGCAAATACATGGATGTTAGAAGCTTGTTTCAAGCTTCATATCTCTTCATATGTCTACAAAATGTAATGCAGTTTATATTAAATTGTTATTATATAAAAAGCACTGGACATTTTAACACTACTGAATTCAAAAAAGTGAAGAAAAATAGATCACATTTAAGAAATATAACAGTCCCAACCACTTGCTTCATATTTGAATCAAAAGGCCCTTTTGCCAAGAGCTATTTGCTTAGAGAGGCAACTGTAAGCAAATAGCAAAACAGAGAGAACCAAAATCAGCTAAGAAACCCTTGAAATCATTTGAAACCTTAGACTTCCACAGCTAAAATTAATTTCTACTTGGAATGTCAGCAGTGTCCCTTTTCTCTGCCCAAATCAAAAGCACTTAACAATTAAGTATGGGGGAAGAGGGCATCCCACCCTTATTTATTTATTTATTTATTTATTCATTCATTCATTCATTCATTCATTCATTCATTCATTCTTTCTTTCATTCTTTCTTTCCTTCATTCGTTTGTTCGTTCATGCATTCATTCGTTCATTCATGCATTCACACTTGAAACACACTTGAATTTTCCTCTGTGATGTATTTTCCTGGCTGGAGACCCATGTACATTGAACGAACATGAATTTCTGCTCACTCTGCATCTGCATATGGCTATATAATATCTTTGCCACTGGCTGTGTAGAAGAAGAGAGGCGGGTCCCTGGGGTCGACTGGCCAGGATTACGCTCAGAGGGAGTTTAACTGCTGGCCTCTCTTGATTGAAAGCCCCCACTCAGCTAAGGCCCTGTTTAGAGTGCATTTCTCTCTAGACTGTAGAGGCCATCCCAGATCTCACTGTCTGCCTCTCTCTCCTGTAGCCTACAGGAGATCCTAGGGCTTACAGCCAATCATTTAGTGGGATTGATCAGGGTATACGCTAATCAATATCTCATAGCTTACTCCCTATTGCACATTTAAACAAATAAAAAGAGCTCTTGCTGCAGGCTGCAATGTTTGTCTTAGCCTATAGGCCCTAAACACCCTGCCTCATCTTGGGATTTGAATATTTTCACATTTGCACAGAAAAAGCTGGCTGGTGACATCAGAAATCAAATAAGTGAGTTCAAAAATGTCTCCAAGCGAACTGTCTCTGTGTGTGGCCCCTGTGTTGAATGGGCCCTATTCATTTTTAGTGGCATTGTAGGCTACTGGAGATCTATTAACTAAGTTAATTGCATTTGGATCTACGCCCTAGAGTGGTCAACTATGTAATTTCACTAATTCATCCTGGTGAGAGGTTGACCTTAAGAAATGTAATTATGCCCACCTGAGTAGCATGGGGGGCCCAGAGTCCCACTAAGCAGTCGCTAAGAACAGATGATCATTAGCAAAAACATTGTTTGCTTTTAGTGTAGTCAATATGCACGACAAGTAAACATCACTTTATGACCATCTAAACAGCAGTGCACTGAAAACGTCTTCAGACATCAAGATCAGCCTTTACTGTGATTAATATCGCACAAAGACACATTTTTTTTTTTTTTTGTTGTTGTTGTAAATACAGTACATTAGTTATGCATGACTAGCAATTCTCCCATAAAGTGATCCAAAATAATTTTGCATAAACACAAATTATTTGTGCATTTTAATACATCGGCCCATAATTATGCATTACTTTATACCTTCGTAATTGACAGAAAATATGAAGGGTCAGAAGGTGCCCGTTAGAATGACTTCTCCATTTAATTTTTTGACAGCATAATACATAGTCTCAGAACTGATGTATGTGAGTGTGTATATGAAAACCATGCTGAAATTCCCCCAGGGCTTACACTATTTAGATTCAATTAAAACATGTATAACTGTAACAGCTAGATTAACCAAAATGTATTTTTCATGCTTATGATTATATAACTATAAGAGTTTAACTTTGAAATTTACAGCTGAATTGTCTATTTAATATTTCCTATATTCATAACTCATTCTGTACCATTTGTGCTTTGGACATCAATGATACCTGAAATTATGTCGCTTATTGAGGAGAGTATTGTATTACTTTGCAAAGTTTAATCATTTTCAATCTGGAAGAATAAAACTAATAATAGAAAAAAAAAAATCACAGGCATATGCTTTTTATTTCTCTCAAGATGCATTTTCAAATATACTGTACCAGTCAGATATTCCAGCTCTTTCCCTCCTGTGCCCAAGTTCACATGTAGGTCACCAAGCCCCGCCCTCACACCTAAAACATCCAATCACATTGCCAGAGGTACCATGGGACAATAGTACAATGTGTCATCGTAGGAAGTAGAAGAATGCGGCTCTCCCAAAACAGACGTTAAAGAAGCAGCAGATGAATCACTGTGTCCTCCAGATGTAAATCCACACCTCTGATTCACAAAGAAGGGTTTTAAATGCTGTGTTTACAACCACCCCACTCACAATTAAACACACAGTCCACATTGTGTCTGTCATTCAGGGAACACTAAGGGCTTTGTGTCACAAGGCGTCTGGAAAGACACAGAACGAAAGGAAGGAATTTTTAGATGAGTCACCAAGAGGCTTTTTGGTTTGCACACAAAACAGTTTTTCTACAGTCCACATTTCCACTCAAAGATCTGTTTTTGTTGTAGTTTGACTAACTGGGATCTACTGAAATAAAAACCTATGAGACTATTGCAGGACAAAATATTTTAAAAGGGTTTAAATTGCATACTGTTTACAATAAATACGAACACTAACACGCTGTCGCACTGACACACCTTAGGGACATAGTTTACGGTGTTTTATGTCAAAGCACAGCTGGCCATCAACGCACAAACCGCCAATAAACAACAGAACAGCTCAGGACTTAAAATTAAATGTTATATAGGGCCTATTTTATATTCACAATATAGCATCAGTGTTATAGGTATCCATCAGTGCTCAGAGGTTACCATACTCGCTGTAAATATAAAAACCTTTGCATCTTAACATGTTATTCATAAATAAACTGTATAGAGTTTGCCTCTCTAACAGAACATCTACTGATTTTTATCACAACGAACCTTCCTTGGAGTAGACTCCATATATTAGGCTTGAATTATGAAGCAATATGAAGCCCAATTCATATTGAGCTTGAATTAAAATGAGGTTCAGAAGGACAGGCATAAAGTCTATTCAGTGAGTTGTACTGTAAATTGAAAATATAACTTTCCAAAAACTTGCAGTAGACAATGAAATCATTGAATGTAAGAACTGACACATAGCAACAGTCTAAAAACTGAGAACGCCAACCACACACACACATTCAATGATCAGCCACAACATTAAAACCACTGACAGGTGAAGTGAATAACATTGAATTAGTGCTGTCAATCAATTAAAAATGTAATCGCATTAATTAATCGCGTTAAAATTTAAAATACTAGGATTTACCTGTAAATGTGCTGAAAAAGAAATGCAAGACAAACTAGTTTAAGGAAACAGAACCTTTCACACTTCCGCCAGGTATGAGACATAATCCTTATTATTCTTTTATCATTATTCTTTTGTTTTTATTCATCCATTATCAGCCTTTTAAACTGGCAATAAAACGTTTACCAAGCCACATCGCTTCAATCCCAGTATACATTTACCCAACTATTATCAAAAGTATTTCTAAATAAATACAACAAAACATTTTATTGCGACCTTACGTGAAGTATTATGACAAAGAATTGGACCTGTTCTGTGCATTAGAGCTAATATTAGCATCATGCTTCATAACACAATTTATGAGATTAATAGTACACTTTTACTCAAAACTCACTTTAAACCACCATCGAGTGTTTATAATAACTTCCTTTTGCGATCACATGTGGAATTTGGTCGTTTACTGTTGTTAGCCTATAGCCTTTTATATTGCTGCACAAATTAGCATTTCAGATGTACACATTCTCCTCAAGAAAAGCACATACAAACCATATCCTATCGTAATTGTGTGTTTATTATCTTATATAATCTATAGTGGCTGTTGTCAAATTTATTTCTGCTGTGTAAAAGCCTTAACATGTATGCTCTGGTTGAAACTCACGTTTGTTTGTAATGTTACAACCGCCTCTCCGTTCTTAAGTTGCCAGGTATACATTCCAAGTATAATACACATTAGTAAAAGGATCTATTTTAAATTGTATTTGTCGATATACACCTTAGGCAGCCGTGGTACATTATAAAAGTAGCCCAAAAAAACGCAACCCACGGATCTGTAATTTTTCCACGACTGTATTTTCAAAATAGCCCACTTGTGCCGCTGCCCTGGCAACACTGGTTCGCTGTACCCTCATCACACAATGATAGCTAACCTTCCGCGCTGCGATGACAGGAAGAAGTTGGGGTCAAACCTTATCAAACGATTAATTTGCGTTAAACAAATATTAACATGTTAAAATTTTTTGAATAATCGCATGCGTTAACGTGTTAACGTTGACACTAATATATATATATATATATATATATATATATATATATATATACAGAGTTCTGGTTATATAACTATAAGAGTTTATGCGTTAACGCATGCGTTAACGTGTTAACGTTGACACCCTAATATATATATATATATATATATATATATATATATATATACAGAGTTCTGGCATGGAACTCTGGATGGCGCAGTCTGAAAGGTCTAACTCAATCTGACCTAATGGCATCATTATCACATGGCACAGCTGACTGGTTTTCTCCTGTATCAGTAGCCAATGAGCTCACTGCTCAGTATTCAAATGCCTGGCTTTTGTTTGCTGTAGCAGTTCGCAGCACACTTCAGAAACCCTCTACCTTCCCCAGCTCCACCTGTATAGATCTGCTACGAGGTGATTCATGTATGCTATATGGGGGTTATTCATATGTGTTATATGTGCAGAAGCAGTATTTCCTACATGCTCACAGTAGCATGTTGTGGATGTACTGGCAGTAGCAAGTCTCGCAGCAGCAGTGTAGCAGATCTATTCCGCCAAATACATTAACATTGTCATGTGCATTACCATGCCAATCCCTCCGAGAGTTGTCATGACAGAAATATATATATATATATATATATATATATATATATATACACACACATAAATACATACACACATGCATAGGAGATTTCCCTACACTTATAATTCTAATAAACAGATGTGTGAAAATCTCTTGATAACAAATATTAAAAATCAAAACATTGCAGCACAAGTCATTATTGCATAAATGCTCATTAAGTGTGTGTGTGTGTGTGTGTGTGTGTGTGTGTGTGTGTGTGTATAAGAGCGAGGGGTGTTTTGGTAAAAGGATATCATTAATCATTGCTCTAATCAGATGACATGGGGCCATGAACTACTAAATGTGTTCTCCTCATTATGATAATCAGACAGAGAGAATGAGAGCTTCCAATCTCACCTCCATTTTGACACATTTATCCTCTTGACAGGCTCCTGTCATTTCAACAAAAGAGACGGAATGTCAAGTCACTGTCGGACGCTAGAGGTGGACATCACCCAAATGAGAATAAAAGACAAGCATTTAGCAAAGATACACACATACATTTAAACGATATTTCCAGCTCTGTCTATCTCTTTTTTTATATTTTTATCAGCATTACAACAGCTTCACAGAGATATGTTTCTCACAGCCATTCAGGCCATTTAAAATCTGATAAACAGCTCTCTCTCTCTCTCCAATCAGTCAGCCCAAACAATTCATGTAGCGCTTCGCCCATCGTCCGAGAGAACTTTAACGTGCTCACAGCTTTCTTTAATTGATGTGAGAGGGTAAAATTATAAATAGGCTGCAAGCCATTCTCTGTCAGTGGAAAATAAAGCCAGCGGCTGTTTACTGTCTGTGTGATGTATGAAGTTTGTGCGTTTGATTGTGTGTGATTATACTCTGAGAAGATGACCTTTAGTGGAAGCCATATTGTATTCTAATGAGCAGGGAGGCAGCAATGGGCTGTACAGCTGGGCTCTATATCCACACTAACTCCATCCATCTACAGTCACCAATGTGAGATGCAGAGAGACCTACAGACACTACAGCCCACATGCAACTCACCAACATCAAAGTAGAGCACAGCGTCTACAGACTGCAGAGCTTCACTGATGTGAACAAGGGGTTAACTCCACTGTCAAAAGATGATCTCTGTATGTTACATATAGTAACAAAGATATGTTGTTATTGTCAGATATATATATGGAAAATGTGGTTTGGTGTATTTGCTCAAAGCAATCAGAAGGTTACAGATTGTAATGCCTTTATAACATGGAACGTTTGAAAAACACTGTATTATTGTACAATATTATTGTAACAGTTTGATTTACCAAATTCTGATATTATTAAGGTTGTGTAAACTTTGTGTCCTTATGATGGTAGTAGTATTTGATGTTCGGTCTCACAAAGTTGGGAGAAATCTTAAGAGCAACATTTTTTGAACATCTGTTAAATATATCAGGTCAAACAATAATTAAACATAAATAAATGAAATGCATAATAATAATAATAATAATGATAGTGCTGTCAAATGCTTAATTGCGATTAATCGCATCTAAAATAAAAGTTTTTGTTTACATCGTGTGTGTGTGTGTGTGTGTGTGTGTGTGTGTGTGTGTGTGTGTGTGTGAACTATGTATATTTAGTATGTACATATAAATTCACACACATACAGTATATATTTAGAAAATATTTACATGTATTTACATGTGTATATTTATAATTATATATTTAATATATAAACATAATATTTATCTAAAATACATGTGTGTGTGTATACAGTATATATATATATATATATATATATATATATATATATATATATATATATATATATATACTGTATATATATATATATATATATATATACTGTATATATATATACTGTATATATATATATTAGGGCTGTCAATAAAAAATAACGTAACTAAAATATAACGCAGTTAACGCACTGGCCCTGCCCCAGACCTGTAGGTCATCTTACATTTCATATAGTTATTAGTTGACTGTTGACAAATAATGCAGGACAACAACTCCATATATGCAGTTATGCCCTAACATTCAAGATATTGGTGCAAAAATGCCCCTGTACTGTTTTTGTCTCATATTTATACCATACGATAAGTGATATCACAGGAACAGCGCAGTATCACATCATGTGAATCACGTGATTCACATGAGTGCTGCTTATGTCCCAATATGACGAGTTTAAACAGTTCAGCAAATAAGAAGTTGATATTGTGTTATATTTTAAACACAATATTATGTGTTTTTGCTAAATTTTGCAAAGAATATAATTACCTTTAAAGCCATTGCAGAATTGTTGTGAGTCTCCGAGCAACACAGCAGTGATTAGTCTCTGAATGAATCTGTGTTTTGAATGAATCGTGTGAAACCATAATTCAAAAACCCATTCATAAAGAGAGCCTTTACTTCATTCTTGAATTAATCAGCTGTTTGAACGAATCGAGTGAATGGCATTCACCGCCACCTGCTGGCAGATTTAGTTTCTTATTTAGAGTATCATTTAATTAATCAATTAATTGATTAATTAATTAATAATAACATTAAAGGGATTGTTCACCCAAAACATTACAATTTTGTTATCATTTACTCACCCTCATGTTGTTTTAAACCTTTCTTTTGTAGAATATGAAGGTATTTTGAAGACTGTTGGTAACAAAGCTGTTTTGGTTACCAATGACTTTCATTGTATGAACAAACAATACTGAGATATTTCTCAAATGATCTTCTTTCATGTTGCATAGTTTATGTTAGGCCTTTGTAGCCTAAATGTTTGTGGAATAAAGTTTTTGTGGAATCAAATAAAATATTTCTAAAGCTACAATTTGCAATGTCTACTTGATACTTTCTCATTTAACACAAAAATATATATAAAAAAAACTTTTGTGGGTATTTTCTCAGTGAAATTTATTTTGATTAATTGCGATTAATTAGATTAAATTAATTGAAACGTCATGTAATTAGTTAGATTACAAATTTCCATCGACTGACAGCTCTAATATATATATATATATATATATATATATATATATATGAACACTCTGATTATATGAGAAATTATTTATAACCTTTGTGTCCTTACAGTAAGTGAGGGCCAAAAACAAGACTGACACCAGCTCTCTATGGGGGCTTACCCTTATAAGCTGCTACTGTTGCTTATTTGCTTTAGATATATAAAGATATTTAATAATATAAATATTAATTTAGATATATTTTATTTGTATCGCGTCCCTTGTCTGTGTCGGGCGCTTGCTTGGACATTTGTTGTGACTAACAGGAAAGTGTGTTCAAGCGCCAGCAGAAGACAGTGTAAAGTAATAGTCTTTGAGAGAAGCAGTCTATCAGCGGAAGTTAAAATCAGCTCGTAAGTGTATTTACTTGTCTCATTAGTGTTTAGTGCAGTTGTCATTGCTAGGAAACGCTTGTTTTGTTTACTGTGTGGAGACGTGCTGAAATCGCGCTTGGTCTCGTACTGTATCGCGTCCCTTGTCAGTGTCGGGCGCTTGCTTGGCCATTTGTTGTGATTAACAAGAAAGTGTGTTCAGCTGAATTGGATTAGTATTTTGTTAGACGGCTTTAAAAAAACGCTTAGTTTACCTCAGCAGAGGTCGCGGCAGCTGTTGTGTGAAGACCAAAGAGTGTAAAGACCATCGACTTTACCGTGCAACTCCACCAGGCAGGGAAACCGACAAGGGACATAAGTATAGCTTTTTATTTTTCCTCTTTCCTACTACTTTTTTCACTTCTGTTTCAGTTTTTATAACCATTTCTTACTATGTGTAAGTAAGTTGTTGCTGTTTTTTTAGCATGTGTGTTTGGCTCAGTGTTATTTTTTTAGGATTACTGATAAACTAATGCAGTTTGATTTGTATTTGCTATCTATTTTAGTTTAGTTACAGTTGTAGTAATGTCATTTCATTAGTTTTTTTTTCTTTTTATTTAAAGTAATAGTTTTTTTTTTTTTTTTTTTTTTTAGTTTTATTTAATTTGAGTTATTTTAGTACTTCAACATACTAAATGGAAATGAAATAATATATGTATGTATATGTGTGTGGCTGTACAACATTTTTTTTTTTTTTTTTTTTTTTGGTGTTTGGCTTAGTGTTATGCTAGAATCATTATTATACTCCCCTTTTGTTGTTTTAGTATTTGAATTGTTTTTAGCTTTATTTTTTGTTTTCATTTAAATGTGTAGTTTTGAAATGTTGCTGTATGCATTTGTCATTTTTATTTAAATTCTTTATTTTCTTAAGTGTGTGTGTGTGTGTGTGTATATATATATATATATATATATACAGGTGCTGGTCATATAATTAGAATATCATCAAAAAGTTGATTTATTTCACTAATTCCATTCAAAAAGTGAAATTTGTATATTATATTCATTCATTACACACAGACTGATATATTTCAAATGTTTATTTCTTTTAATTTTGATTAGAGCTTACAGCTCATGAAAGTCAAAAATCAGTATCTCAAAATATTAGAATATTTACATTTGAGTTTGAATAAATGACCATCCCTACAGTATAAATTATGGGTATCTCTTGTTCTTTGAAACCACAATAATGGAGAAGACTGCTGACTTGATAATGATCCAGAAGACGAACATTGACACCCTCCACAAAGAGGGTAAGTCACAGAAGGTCATTACTGAAAGGTGTGGCTGTTTACAGAGTGCTGTATCAAAGCATATTAAATGCAAAGTTGACTGGAAGGATGAATTTGGGTAGGAAAAGGTGCACAAGCAACAGGGATGACCGCAAGCTTGAGAATACAGTCAAGCAAAGCCGATTCAAACACTTGTGAGAGCTTCACAAGGAGAGAACTGAAGCTGGAGTCAGTGCATCAAGAGTCACCACGCTCAGACGTCTTCAGGGCTACCAAGCCACTTCTGAACCAGAGACAACGTCAGAAGCATCTTAACTGGGCTGTGGAGAAAAAGAACTGGACTGTTGCTCAGTGGTCCAAAGTCCTCTTTTCAGATTAAAGTAAATTTTACATTTCATTTGGAAATCAAGGTCCCAGAGTCTGAAGGAAGAGTGGGGAGGCACAGAATCCATGTTGCTTGAAGTCCAGTGTGAAGTTTCCACAGTCAGTGATGATTTGGGCTGCCATGTCATCTGCTCTTGTTGGTCCACTGTGTTTTCTGATGTCCACAGTCAACACAGCTATCTACCAGGAAATTTTAGAGCACTTCATGCTTCCTTCTGCTGACAAGCTTTATGGAGATGCTGATTTCATTTTCCAGCAGGACTTGGCACCTGCCCACACTGCCAAAGGTACCAAAAGCTGGTTCAATGACCATAGTGTTACTGTGCTTGATTGGCCAGCAAACTCGCCTGACCTGAACCCCATAGAGAATCTATGGGGTATTGTCAAGAGGAAGATGAGAGACACCAGACCCAACAATGCAGATGAGCTGAAGGCCACTATCAGAGCAACCTGGGCTCTCATAACACGTGAGCAGTGCCACAGACTGATCGACTCAATGCCACGCCGCATTGCTGCAGTAATTCAGGTAAAAGGAGCCCCAACTAAGAGTGCTGTACATGCTCATACTTTTCATTTTCATACTTTTCAGTTGGCCAAGATTTCTAAAAATCCTTTCTTTGTATTGGTCTTAAGTAATATTCTAATATTTTGAGATACTGATTTTTGACTTTCATGAGCTGTAAGCTCTAATCATCAAAATTAAAAGAAATAAACATTTTAAATATATCAGTCTGTGTGTAATGAATGAATATAATATACAAGTTTCACTTTTTTAATGGAATTAGTGAAATAAATCAACTTTTTGATGATATTCTAATTATATGACCAGCACCTGTGTGTGTATATATATATATATAAGTATTTATAGAGTTTTAACTTTTTTTAGTTTTAGTTACTTTTTCTTATTTGTAAGTCACTTTGGATAAAAGCATCTGCTAAATGACTTAAAGTAAAGTAGATACAATCGTCTGCTAAATCATGAATTATAGATGTTGACTCATTTTGTTTTCCACAATAAAAATAAACTGCATTTGAATATACCTTAACCATAGTTTGAAAGCTCTTAATCCCCCTCTTCAGTGGGATTCATCTCAAGAGAAAGTCCACATTAGAGCAGCACTGTGCTTCAGAAGCAAGAGCATGAAACACAACAGGTTTGAGCAATCAGCAATGTGAAAATGAGTCGATGTCATGACATCAGTGGCCAAGAGCTTCTGTAGCTCTCACCTGCTCATTAGCTGAGCCAAAGGTGTTCACTAACGCTCCTGAACCACCCACTCACAGACCCAGCGCTCTCAGAGACAGCATAATTAAGTAGTCCAATCAGAACCAGCATGAAATCACTTCTCTGCAATGTTCAACTCACTAATGAACCAAAATATCTCATTAAATATGAGTGCGTTATGTGGATTTGTGTCAATCATGTTGAGATAACAACACTTTGACTTGGAGAAGCTCTTAAGGAAATAATCATTATTTTAATCACATGATGAGTCAAGTGTTTTTTTTTTTTTTTTTAAACAGGCTTAACAAATATCATATTTGAAGTAATAAAAGAAACAAAACACAGAGTTTGTAGAAGTGGTTTAGTTTGAGGCCATAACTGTTGCTCACATAGTTTGAGGTGCCAGTATTTGCATAGGTGCCAATGAGGAGAGCAGCACATGGAGAAAGCATTAATCATGACAACATTAGGCTTATTTTACAGAACAAGACCATTAATCGTGATGCCTATTAGTGTACTTCATACAGTCCTTGCAAAGGCTTCAGGGTGAATGTTTTGCATGTTTTGTACAACAACATAAATATAAAATGTGCTTGATTTTCTCTTCATGTCTCTGTCCCCATGCCACAGGTTTTCTTTTTCTTTTCTATTTTTAGAATAAAAAAAAAATCTGGGCCATTCTGGATAGGTTGTTCGAGACAGTGTTTGATAAGAAACACTAACTTTTTAGTAGTTAAACAACAATCAAGCTCTCAATTTATCAAAAGTAGCAAGCTACATTGAAGCTTTTAATATATATAAAGATCATGGAGAAAAAAAAAAAAAGGTTTGTTATAGTTAAATGTTATCCATGTTCAAGTTGATGTTTAGCCTGCCACAACAGTCCTCAGGTCTTCTAGTTACATTTAGAACTGATTTTAAAGTAGACCTACTGTACTAGAACCTGTTTATAAATCACTGAATGGCTTAGGACCTTTATACATGGCAAATATACATTGAATATAAACCTAATAGACCAGATCAGATGTGCTCCAACCATAGTCACATTTCAATCCAAATTAAAAACACATCTGTTTAGCTGTGCATTTACTGAATGAGCATTGTGCTGCGTCCTACTACTGCACTGCATCTTATTTACTCTTCCCTTTTCTTATTATTTGTTTTCAATTACACTTTGAATCAACTTTTTGTTAAAAACCTATTTGTTTACCTTTTATTGTTCATTTTATTTCTTAAGCATCTGCTGTGATTATTTTATGATCATTTTAAAATTCTTTGTATGTGAAGCACTCTGAATTACCATAATATAAAATGTGTGTAAAATGTATAAATAATCTTTCTTTGCCTCACTGAAAAATGCAGTTAAGGTAGTAGTGTTACTACTTTTAGTTACTCCTCAACACTACTTGTAGAGATTAAATTAAGAGACAAGCGGCCATTTCCACTGTAAGCTAGCTCTCCCATCTCCACTGTCAAGAAGACGGACAGACTACCAGCAAACTGAGCCAAACAAGGGGGGGGGGGGAGCATGGAGGGAAAGGGAACGAACACCAATTAGAGAGCCTCACCCACATGCTAACTCACAAAGATCTGATCTCTGCTAAAGGTCAGACTGAAATTTGAATGACAGGGCTAAAGTCTTTTACTCATAATTTTTGTGTTTGCAGTAGAATTCGAAGCGATTCACAGCCTTAGAGGCCTTAAGTGAGAGCAGCAATTAATTGTAATGAATAATCTGACAAATCTAGTTGACATATGGCGGCTAATTCCCAGCCTTTCTGTAGGGAGCAGGCAGAGGATTAGGTTAGCTTAAATGAAATCTGGGAACGGCGTGCCATCTGCGTGCTCCACGCACCCGCTTCAACACGTTAACCGGGCTGTGTGAGGCCCTTCCTGGGTTTGTCTCTCTCTTTCTCTTTCTCTTTCTCTCTCTCTCGCTCTCTCTTAAATATTGAACCAGCTGTCTTCCATTCAGGGAAAGCAATATAGCTGAAGCCAGGCCAAAAATCGAAGAGCATGGGGCCCCTAAACAAACAACAGAGAGGTAATGAGTGTTGTACAAACACATAAACAAACGTCTCAAGTCTCAACACCTGAGCAGAGAGAATCCACACTTAAGTCACCAATATTACCAGTAAATGTCCCTGGAGGAAATGTACTTGGATGGCGGTTTTCCATAATAATCTGACTGCAAGAACACAACTATTACATGGATAGTTTCTTGACTGGTAGCTTTCACTGAAAGTATTTTGTCTTTTGTGTTAAATAAAACTAGCCTTTTAAACAAACTTATTTAAATTCATGTGTCCAAATTATTTGCCCGGCTGGCTTTATCCATAAAGAAGGCTACACGTTTACAAACAAACAGAACAGGCCACTGGATGCTGATTAATGAGACTGCTTTTGAAGTCATACCACCTGACATATCAAACATAACAGTTTACTTATACGTGTGATGGCTGTAGGTAAGTGCTTGGTCAGGACATGTTATTGTAAGAAGCAGCTGACGTTCATTTGTTCTTTGTTTTAAGCAAATCTGTAGCAAAGCTGAACAATACTCTTCCGACGAAGGTTCTTATTTCAGAGGTGGACTGTGCCACACTGATAAAGACAGAAAAAAAGAAGAAAGACTGAGGAGGGAAAATTTGCTAAAGGCGGCCAGATAAAAAAGTACAAAAGTACCTAACAAAAGTACCTTGGTGCAAGCAAAACAAACACAAGCACAGTATTACTACTTGATTTAGATCTAAGATGCTAACCATGCTTACAAAGTAAAAATATTCATGACCACTTTTCAAACTGGCTCAAGGGAGCAAAATACTAAAAATCTATTTCAAAATTATAACATATGGGTCAGCATATAAAATCACTTTATTCTTACTAAAATCACTCTATAAAACAGTTGCTTATTAAACAGAAATATTCAACACCAGAAAGAGGCCATTTACCAGTAAAAACCAAGTACTCCTGAGATTTGTATAATAAATAAAACTAAATTATATAATTAAAAAATAAATTAACACTTTTTTTTCTCCCTTGTGAAATGGGGAGGGATATCTCTGGTTATTACATTACTTTCTGATTCATTCATCAAATCAATCCCAATTAATTGCATTTATTAATATTTGCTGCCAAAAGAAAACAACAATAACAAAAAGTGGCTTTAGAACGCAACATAGTGTATGTTTTATATCAATATCACTAAAGATAAGCATACTGTATCCATGTCCACGTGCAGCAATCTATTTTGCTATGCTATTTTTCAATTGTCAATCTGTGTAAACATGGACTATACATTTTGTTATTTTAGTGTCTTTCAACATTTTCTCACATTGTCTCACAAGATGTAACGTCAGGCTGAAAAATAAATAAATAAAAATGATCAAGATCTCTGCATTCTGTTCCATACGGTCATGCATCATTTGGCTGTATTTGAATAAGAATGCATCCTGTTTGTTTGGCTTTTCTTATTTTGCTGCTTGCTCTTGATAAGTAGTCTGGTGAGACACATTGCCTGTAGTTGATCATTTTAATATACAATTAATTGTTAAATTAATTTTATAAAATTAACTACTTGTATACTCATGAATTAACATGTTAAAATGACAACCCTAAACATAACAGCCGATACATCAGTCTACACAAAACACATGCACAAGTAAGTACACTTTCGCACATCCTGTAAAACGCTCAGAAAAAGCACATGGCGATCTGATGTGTGCACAGTTCTTTACTGAACCTATGTGAATAAACCCCTAATACATCCCTTGACTGATATATTGTGTTTGATTGAGTTAAAGTCCATAGCCTGTATTCAGTTGTAGGGAGAGGGCACAGCCTGTTATCAGAGAAGTGTGACTCCAACAGCTATAATTGTCAAGGAACAAGTCTTAATTTAAACCAAGGGCTAATTATCATGCAAAGCATACCCACCCAGAATGTTTGCATAACTATCACAAGCGTTTTCATAAATGATGCTTTAATTAGTCTTAATTAGAATTTGTTTAAGTCAGCAGGGAATGCAGGCCCCCGTGAAATGATGTATGTAATAAGCATCTCTCTCTCTCTCTCTCTCTCTCTCTTTCTCACTTCTTACTCAGGGAATAGGTCTGACAAAATCACATCACATTAAATTGATTCAGTCAGAATTAAAATTCTTATGGTATTAATTAAATGGGGAGGATCTCATTAGCGAGCAGTGCAGTAAGGGAACGACTCACACAACTGGCAGATGTGACTGTGTCAGAGCTGCACACACCCTCACCATTAGAGAGAGAGACAGAGAGAGAGGGACATAGAGCAGATGGGGACAAAGACAGGAGGACACAGAGCGAGAGAGAATGTGAGTGAAATATAGACAGAATGAAAAAAATCTAAACATGAGAACTGTGTGTGGTAGAATTAAAAAAAGAATAAGGACAATAGAAAGAAAGTCTAAGATAAATATTAATCAGCAGAGTTTAAAACACATTTTTTCACAGCAAATTAGGAATTTATTGAGGGAAAAGTCGTAGTTAATAGTTAATAAGTGTTCCCTATTCTAAAGTGTTACCCATATTTCATTTCATTCTGTAACCTACTTGTTCTACAGATCTTTGTAGGAAATGCTACTGTTTTTGATAGTGATGATAATGTTTCTAATAGATAATATCATTGCTATAAAAACAGAAAAATAAATAAAACATAAACTGAAATTATTTCAAATATTTTGCAAATAAGTTAAGATAAGGATATCACTAACCCAACCCTAAACTGCTACTTCAAACTTTACTAACTTTCTAAAGTGTCAAATTAAGTGGAAAAGACAAGTCCAAAAACGCCTATAATATCTTGATCTGGCAACATGGTGGAGGCTGTGCCCGCACACTCAAGCCTCGTTCACTCTGCAGCATCTCGCAGTGATCATTTTCATACCACGGACACTAAACATTCTTGCAAACTATCTAAACTGAAATATATATGCAGACACTCATATGAGGAGTTTTAATCAGCAAACTAGTCATTCAGAGAACAAATTTCTATTTTTGAGCATGAAAAATTTACCAAGGTCCAGACCTCGGTGATCTCATAGCTGGCCTGTTCTTCTAGATTTAAAAAATAAATACATAAAATAAAATAGAATAAAAACTCTGTAAAAATATTTAATATCATAATATTATGTATGTGACCACATTATATGTGGTTGTCACAATCTGTTTGGTTTTGGTTTTGTTTTCCATGGACTTTAGTTTTCATTCCCTTGTTTTTAGTGTTTTGTTCCTGCTTCATTTTTTCCCACTTTTCATTTGTTGTCAGTCACTGATCACTCTGCATATCTGTTTCTAGATTTAGTCTCATTATCCAGTGTTTATATTGCCCCCAGTTTGTTCTGCTCTTTGTGTTGTGTCATTTTGCTGTTACATGTGGATTATCAGTGGATTATCGCCATTGTTTTTATTAAAGTAAAAAATTCTGCAAATGGATTATCTCCTTATCTTGCAAATGGATTATCTCCTTATCTTGCCTACTGTAGTGAACAACAGTCAAACTGGCATTCCAAGGACCAGTTTATGGAAGGACCCCTCTCTAACTGCCGGTGTGGAGGGAGATGTGCCCCACTGTGATTGGATCTTGGTGGAGGAACATAAAAAGATGTTCAGAACCATCAGATAAGATGCCAAGACAACTGACAGACACCTCTAACAGGGCAGGAAGGGAGACCTTCTGCATCCATGACCACCTAAGAGAGGACTTCTCATTGGACTACCGGTTGACCCTCACCATCACACCCAATCCTAAGGTTTAGGAAATGGCTGCCATAAAAATTCCTCTAGATCTCTGGATGCAACAGCAGTGGCCGAAACAAAGAAAGGCCACACAGATCTATCCAAATCCATTCATACCCATGTTTGGAGACCTTAAATGGATGCAAACTGCAAGGGATTCACTTCATCCTCAGATGAAGTACAGTTTATGTTGATGGCCATTGACTGTTAACACAACAGTTCACGGAAGCAGGCCTATTAACATATTATGGTATGAATAAGTGATAGTTCAACAGTTTCCTATCATGTTTGTACTCTGTTTGCTCCTTATGATGCTGATAATAGTTTGAAAGAGGTTTGGTAAATAAATATTGCATGGGTGAAATGTTAAAGACACTTTTTAACTTTGAACTCCACAGTATGCAAATGAGTTCCACACCAGGGCGGGCAACATCATGACCACCTTGGACACAAGTGGCCAATCACATTCCTGGAACGGAGAGGCGCCAGATTCCAATCTCCTCCTCATCAAAAAGAGATAAAGGTACATTCCCAAAAGACACTCCTTGTTCTGAGTCTGAGTCATGTTACCGGGAAGGCAGCAACAGGAAGACTTCCCGTTTCTGAGTTTTTCATCTAGAGAGACACTAACAGAAACACCAAAGTTCTGAGTCTCTGATACATCCAGAGAGACAGTAGCAGATACGACGTTCTGAGTCTGTGGCCTGACGAGGAAAGAGATTTCAAGACAGCTAAGGTTTAACTCAGCTCCTGAGCAAACCTTCTTTATCGCATTTGGCTGCCCTTCAGTTGCAAAGGACCCAGCAGTGACGGACCTCGTCTGACTCTTGCCGCTCCGAAAGCAGCACAGCCCAGTCCGCAAAGGACCTCCGCAGTGGCAGACACTGCCTGAAACCCACGGCTCCTCAACGATGCTGCAAAGGACCCCATGAAGACCCATCTGACCCAGCTGCCCGGTCCATGCTCTAAGGACCCTTTGTTGCACAACAGCAGTTCAGCATCCTCCAGAACCGGAACACAACTCTGTGCCCTCCCCACTGCACGCAGTCTGCATCACCAGTGGAAGACGTCTCTACCGCCGGACTGATCACCCGCCTGTGGAACATAATTATAAACTTACCAAACCTCTCTCCTAAAGACCTTGGCTTAGTTTATACCTGCAGCCTATGTTTCTCTAACCTGTTTAGATAACATTTACTTGGGGTCAGCATTACGAATAATAGCTATATTATTTGTTCAGAGATAAATAAGCAGTTATTTATCGTTAATTCCATAAGCAACATTTCCATAGAAATCTTTTCAATTGCTACATTCAGCTCAACAGCATTGCATTCAACCATTCTGTGTTCATTCCATTTATTTGTTTCTTTGATTTACTCAGTATCTTCCTTCATATTTAGTTGTCTATTATTCTCTATTAGCAGTGCATATTCACATATTGGTATCATCACTAGTTGTTGTATTTACTCTTGCATATCTATTGTTAATACATTTCATTTATCTTATTACAATTGTGTCTTCTTTGTGTTGATGATCCAAGGCTCTACTAGCTAGCTAAACCACCAATCTTTCAGATAAATCAGTTGACCAGCTCCCTCCAATGTGTGCAATTCAAATTATTGAACAGTTTGTGGGAAACACGCCCACATTGCCAAATTACCAGTCTTTGACTGGTGCACTAAACTAAGTGAGGTGGGAATTGGTCATCTGATATACTCATAACCCCACTTTGAGTGGCCTGTGACCCAAAATCACAACGTCTTAGGTGATGTGAGTCCCACACACTACACTACCCTATGAATATGTGACTTTTTACCCTTTTAAACTGTACTTGTGTGAACTAATCTGAGTTTCTAAATTTGGGAACACTTTAGTTTAGGGACTAATTCTAATTCTGCTTATTAGCATGCATATTATTAACATATTGGCTGTTTATTAGTACTTATAAAGCACATATTCTCCATATTCTGCATGACCATATTCTATATTCCTAATTCTACCCAATACCTAAACATAACAACTACCTTACTAACTGTTAATAAGCAGAGTTTGAGGCAAAAGTCGTAGTTAACGGCCTGTTAGTAGCGAGAATTGGGCCTTAAAATAAAGTGTGACCCTACATTTTTTAGTCTAAGTTTAAGCACAACGGCTTTGTAGAACTGAAACTAAAACCAAGAGAAAACTAAGAATTAAATAATGCAATAGATTTACACAAATTAGTATATAGTATAATACTGCAATGCAGAAATGCTACACCAAACAAGCTGTCATATTTTACATAAAACAATGTGTTAGGAAAAGCAAATAGGTCAAATAATTATTGGGCTGCATGTGCTGTCTGTGTTATTGTCACAATCTCTCAGAACGTGGAACGAGGAGACGCAGGAGAATACTTCAACAGAGACTTTAATCAAACAAAACGAAGTGATACAACCACTGGAACTCAGGGATCACATATAACACCGGACGCTGGAAACAAGGAAACACAGGGCTTAAGTAATACAGAACTTAACGAGGAGATTACGAGACACAGCTGAAACAAATGGAACTAAATGGGGACCAAACGAGAACAGGAACACAAAATATGGATATGGAGGGAGAAACTAGGTCAAAGAAGTCACATGGGGAGCAAAACACAACACAAGACAAGAACACAAGTCTGAAAGTTATTACTTATGTATGCACAGTGATTGTTTAACAGTGTTTAAAGAGTTTGTTTTATTATTCATACCACAACAGTAAATAAATCTGTTTTCACAGAAATTTTATACTACATATTATCTTTAAAAAAAAGACAAATACAGTTGTCTTTTCATTTTATATGGAGAGCAATATATTTATGTCTGATAACTTGAAAAATGTTATAATGGTGTAAAAGTTAAACATTTCATTGTCTATAAGCAATTCATATACCTTGTTCATTTGTATAACTATGGTGTCTATTAATTTATATGAAAACTGATAGCAAAAAAATAGACTTAAAAGATTTCTTATCATGCAGGTATTTTCAATTAATTCATGAAACTATGCATGCTCACTCAGAATGATATGTTTTCCAAATTTACAAAATCTAGAATTAATGCAAACATAATAAAGGCATAGTAGTCATATTTGGCAACACCCATAATGGATCAAAATTATTTTGATAACTTTTTGTCAGCATGGTCTAAAGCAGATGTGTGCAAATTTAATTGAATATCTCACAAATGACCACGAGGAGCTCAAAAGAGTATTTTATTTATTTATTTTTTTCTCAGAAATTTCGACTGTCAGACAATCAGTATGAACAAATTATGGTTCCAGCACTTTTTGTGCTCCTAAATATAACAATTCAGAACAATTGTGAACAGCTGGAGACCACTAACTATCTAGTAACATATACAAGATTTAAAAAAAATAATAATTTTACTCCATATAGACTACAGCAATTCACATTAATAAAATTACTTTGGTCGCAGACCATAATCTGCATTATATCTCCATTGTCATTTCAGGTGTGATATATCTTAATGTTTTTGTTTGTTTTGTGAAATTATGAACAATTAGAATGACTCAAAACACAAATGTGTATTTGACTTACAGTTTTATTAATTTCATACTGCAAATATATTTCTATAGTTGTCACGATCCTCTGGTGCCAGGGAAACGAGGAGACGAGGAATACCTTCAAAACATAAACTTTATTCACCACGCAGGAACACAGGAGATAGGAAACCGAAATGACAATTAACAGCTGACGTGGAAACAGGGAAACACAGGGCTTATAAACAGAAGGAAATCAAACGAGGAGAATTGAAACAGGTGGGGAACAACCAAACACGGCTGGAGACTAAAGAACTCATAATGACACTAAACGAGGACAGGAACAGGAACAAACCAAATATGGGCACGAGAGGAGGGGAAACACAAGACAGGAATGACATTACTCCCCCCTCCCACAAGGCGTGTCCCGCGCCTTGCAACATCCAACGGGGAGGGTGGGTGGGCGCTCTGGTTGCCTCTAGGGACCAGGAGACATCACAGACAGCCACGGGAGCCATGGCGGATCAGTGGAGTCCGGCGGCCATGGCGGGTCTGCCTCCGAGACCTTGGCCCCTCGGCCTCTATGGCAGGAGCCCTACTGGGGGACACAGGCACTGGGGGGGCGCTCTGGAAGCGCGGTGCTGGACGGGACCAGTGGAGATGTAGGAGGGCTGGACGGGACCAGCGGGAATGACGGAGAGCTGGACGGGACCAGCGGAGACGTAGGAGGGCTCTTGCGAGGAGCAGGCACTGGAGGGCACTTGCGAGGAGTAGGCACTGGAGGGCACTTGCGAGGAGCAGGCACTGGAGGGCACTTGCGAGGAGCAGGCACTGGAGGGCACTTGCGAGGAGCAGGCACTGGAGGGCACTTGCGAGGAGCAGGCACTGGAGGGCACTTGCGAGGAGCAGGCACTGGCGGGCACCTGAGATTCTCTGGCGGGCTTGCCACACTCTCTGCCGGCGAGCTTGCCTGGGTTAGAAAAGACTCAACTGAGCATCCCCACAGAGAAGTGGTGAGAGGGAGCCGTGGACGGCGGCGTTAATTTCACCGCGAACGGCAGGCTTTCGTGGGCCGCGGACAGCCGCTGGTGAGGGGGAGCCGCAGACAGCGGGCTAGTTCCGCCTCGGGCCCGGACACTTCCCAGACACCAGTAAATAGCCTCTCTCCAACACAGTCCCGTGGTGTCTGGGAGCTCCATGGGATGGTGGAGATTGGCTCCGAGCCGGAAAAGGTGGATATGCTCGCGTCGTCCAGCGTCGAGCTGGCAGAACTCAGCCGCATACTCGTAGAAGGGGAGATCCAGGTGGGCAAGGGCGAAGGTCTGAGCGGCGACTTCCATCGCAGCAGGAAAAAAAAAAACGGAATAACAAAAAACTGACAAAACGTGGAAAACAAAACAGGGGGAAACGGAAGAGGATGCTGTACTTGGTTTAGGTCAGCTGTTCTGTCACGATCCTTTGGTGCCAGGGAAACGAGGAGACGAGGAATACCTTCAAAACATAAACGTTATTCACCACACAGGAGACATGGGACACCTAAATGACAATTAACAGCTGACATGGAGACAGGGAAACACAGGGCTTATAAACAGAAGGAAATCAAACGAGGAGAACTGAAACAGGTGGGGAACAATCAAACACGGCTGGAGACTAAAGAACTCATAATGACACTAAACGAGGACAGGAACAGGAACAAACCAAATATGGGCACGAGAGGAGGGGAAACACAAGACACAGGAAGACAGGACTGACAATAGTTGCATTGTAGTTTTATAACATTTGTTTTTTTTTTGCATTCTGGGTTTTTATACATCAGTATAAGACTGCTTGCACAGTAGAATAAAAATAGCATTACCTTTCAAAGTTGTTGTCAGTCTACTGCCTCTAATGTTCAATTAAGCTAAAAACTATAGTTATGTTATGTATAGGTAGGTCCAACTGTAAATGAGTGACTTATCTAAACTTACTGATCACAGATCAGGCTCATAATTAACACGGTTACTTACATGTTACAGAATTACCATAGGGACTAGATATTTCCTTAAATGTCTGTTTGAAAAGCCTGTGATGTGACTGGTTTACCAAAGAATTTACAGTGAAATTAATTAAAACCACTCATCTATATATCTATATCTACAGTATACGTCTATCTATATATCAATCTATCTATATAGTTACTATATATAGGACTGGATTGCACAAATAATTCTAAACTACCAGTAAATGACTAAACATGTTTGAGTGAACATATTGCTATTCCCAACTGGACAATCACATGCATACTGTATATATAGGATACATGCATACTTTCTGACAGGGTGATGAGGGTTTGGAGAACACACAGAAAAGTAAATGAAAGAGCAACACAATGAAGGATGACTCAACAAGGAAACACGGATGAAGAGTGTCATCGGAGAACAGGTAAAGATACAACATAAGGTATGTAGGTATCTAGAGGTCTGTGTATTCGGAAGGTAGCTGAACAATACAAGATGCTGGTTGAATGACCGAGGTGAATATTTGGTATGGTGGCCACCAGTATTGATCTTGTCAAATCACTATAGTCTTAACCCAAACCTCCTCATACCTCTTCTACAGTTTCATTACCACCCAGTGGCAATCCTTGCCTCAAATTTGCTTTGTCATTTCGTAATCTCACTGCACAAACCACGCACTCGACAATACGTTAAAAGACGATACACTCAAATTGCTGTCCAGACAGGGACTTAATCTCGATTTACAGTCAGAGCTAGCCTATCAAGATGAAGGCCTGAATATTATTCAATACATTAATTTAGCCATCCACACCCAAATGACATGTCAGAGGCTCAGAGCACCTCCTGTTCGCACTCCATCTCTTTACTTACCGAGCCCTTCTGCACCTGGAAGTCAGACATGACACAAAAGAAGAAAGAACTTGTTGCTTCAGTCTTTATTTATTCTTATACTGTGGTCAACCCAGACACCTTCTAGCAACGTGCCCCATTAACCCAAAAAAGGTCTGAAGTGAGTGTGAATGGTTATGAGTTCCTACATAGTCAGTCACCATTTCCAATGTTAATGGAAACTATATGCACTACAGCTACAACAATATGCATTGCTTGATTCGGGAGCTGCTAATAATTTTATAGACTGTGACTTGGTGAGGGCACAGCACCTACCAGTTGTTCCCTTTTATCCTTCTTTACATGTCAGAGCATTAACCCCTTGGGGAACGACCACTTTCAACACATCACCCAAGTTTTCACATTACAAGTCGGATTACTTCTTTTAGATAAAACACAGTTCCTCTTCAGGAACTCGAGCTGCGTCTGAAAACGCTAGGGGAATGCCTTCAGCATGAGCGGCTCTGAATATCGTGTGCAATCTATCCAATGGATGGGCAAGACGTCACGGATGGGGTGACGAAATGACCAGTTGGTATAAAAGCACGTGCGGTGAAACCGGCGTCAGCTTTTTGTCATTCAGCAAGCGCTCTGTGTGTGCATTGTGTATTCAATCTGTTGTGAGTCTTATTTATTTAATTTTTATTTTTTTCTTTAACCTTTATTTAACCAGGCAAGTTAATTAAGAACAAGTTCTTATTTACAATAACAGCCTGGCAGGAGAATTAATATCTCCTGAGACATACAAACATAAAAATAATTTAAAAAAATACTGTAATATTTGTCTCCAATTTCAATAGCTTTTGTAGCATATTCCAATCATTTGGGGCAGCAAATTCAAAAGCGGAACGACCATACTGTAAGTAGTTTTTTTTTTTTTTTCTAGGAATAGCCAAGGAAATATAATTCGATGATCTACTTGTATATGTATTAGAATGAGGTTTCAACAACTTTTGAAGATATTCAGGTAATAAACCCAGCCAAACTTTATAAATAAAAATATATAGAGTTTCCCGTCTTATGTGTAAGGGATAATCAACGGCTAGCTGTGCATTAAACGATTTGAATGCACGACCTGGAGGAGAAGAACCACCCGACGCGCAGCCTCTGCGAAGTGCATTCAAATCGTTTAATGCACAGCTAGCCGTTGATTATCCTGTTTATGCCATGGTCATTTCCCAGCATTCACATATTAAAGATGTTAATAATATTTGCGCTGCAATATTTGACCGGAACGATAAAAATGACGGTTATTTTCGTCTGTATTACTATTCAACTCTAACGGTATGTTACTATGGTTACCAATGTTTATAGGAAGCGCATTAATATATAACGTGATTAAACTGACCTGGAACTACACTGTAAAAAAGCCAACTTTCAAAAAGTCCTCCTAATAAACATAAAACAGTAAATTGAACTAGATAAAAAAAGTTTGTAAACAAACTTTGAAGATGGCTTAAGAAAGTCTGACCTATTACATGTAGTTTTAAAAGCTTGCAGTTTGAAGGTGTTTATTTGAAGAAGTCTGAAGTTTAAATAAAGAAGATAGATAGGAATATTAAAAAGATAGATAGATAGATAGATAGATAGATAGGAATTTTAAATAGATAGATAGATAGATAGATAGATAGATAGATAGATAGAGTCAGATTATAGATAGATAGATAGAGTCAGATGGTGTTGCTAGGGTACTTGGGGTGGTTGCTAAGGTGTTGCTATTTGGTTGCTAGGGTACCCAGAGTGGAGGCTAAGGTGTTGCTAAGCGGTTGCTAGGGTACCCGGGGTGGTTACTAATGTGTTGCTACGCGGTTGCTAAGGTACATGGGATGGTTGCTAGGGTGTTGCTATGCGGTTGCTAGGCTACCCGGGGATGGTGCTAAGGTATTGCTATGCAGTTGCTAGGGTACCCGGGGTGGTTGCTTAGGTGTTGCTAGGGTACTTGGGATGGTTGCTAAGGTGTTGCTATGCAGTTGCTAGGGTACCCGGGGTGGTTGCTAAGGTTTTGCTATGCGGTTGCTAGGGTACTTGGGGTGGTTGCTAGGTTGGTTGCTATGCGGTTGCCAGGGTACCTGGAGTGGTTGCTAGGGTGTTACTTTGCGGTTGCTAAGGTACCCAGGGTGGTTGCTAGGGTGTTGCTAGGGTACCGGGGGTTGCTAAGGTGTTGCTATGTGGTTGCTAGGGTACTTGGGGGGGGGGGGGTTGCTAAGGTGTTGCTATGTGGTTGCTAGGGTACTTGGGGTGGTTGCTATGCGGTTGCTAGGGTGCTAGGGTACCCGGAGTGGTTGCTAAGGTGTTGCTATGCGGTTGCTAGGGTACTTGGGGTGGTTGCTAGGGTGTTGCTATGCGGTTGCTATGTTTCCCGGGGTGGTTGCTAAGGTGTTGCTAGGGTACTTGGGATGGATGCTAAGGTGTTGCTATGTGGTTGCTAGGGTACCCGGAGTGGTTGCTAAGGTGTTGCTATGTGGTTGTTAGGGTACCTGTGGTGGTTGCTAGGGTGTTGCTATGCGGTTGCTAGCATGATTAGCAAGTTACTAGCATGTCGCTAGCATGTTTATAGCATGATTAGCATGTTGCTAGCATGATTAGCATTCCACTAGCATGTTGCTAGCATGATTAGCAACTTACTAGTATGTTGTTGGCATGTTTCTAGAATGATTAGCATGTTGCTAGCATGTTTCTAGCATGATTAGCATGTTGCTAGCATGATTAGCAAGTGACTAGCTTGTCACTAACATGTTTCTAGCATGATTAGCATGTTGCTAGCATGATTAGCAAGTTACTAGCATGTCACTAGCATGTTTCTAGCATGATTAGCAAGTGACTAACTTGTCATTAGCATGATTAGCATTTCGCTAGGATAGATAGATAGAGAGAGAGAGCGACAGAGAGAGAGAGAGAGAGAGAGAGAGAGAGATGAGTTTGAATGGGTTAGAAATAGTACATAGAAGGGAAGTCTGATTGAGTCTAATGGGCTTCAGTGTGTTTAGATTTAAATTTTGACAGTTGGAGCTTGCAAGGTCTTGGCTCATCTGAACATTCCGTCAATGTAAGTCTATGGGATTTTTTATGATTTTTAATCTTCATTTTTATGAAAACCGTAAGTCGGATCAGTTAGAAAAGATATAGCACACCCGGCGAGATCAGTCTGAAGATATGGGCTGAGTTTGGAGTTTGTACAGTTAAAGCTCTAGGACGAGTAGCAGTCAGAAATTTTAGTCTCAGAAAAAGAAGAATAATAGACAAATAAAGTTTGTGAACAAACTTTGAAGTTGGCTTAAGAAAGTCTGACCTATTAAATGTAGTTTTAAAAGCTTGCAGTTTGAAGGTGTTCATTTGAAGAAGTCTGAAGTTTAAATAAGATAGATAGGAATACTAAATAGATAGACATATAGATAGATAGATAGATAGATAGGAATTTTAAATAGATAGATAGATAGATAGATATATAGATAAAGTCAGATTATAGATAGATAGATAAGAAACATTAGATAGATGAGTTTGAATGGATTAGAAATAGTATTGTAGTAATCAACTTTCTTTAGTTAAAAAATGTTTCCCTTCATCTCAGTGGAATAAGATTTTGTGACTTCTCAACATTTTCTATCTGTATTCACATAAAAAAAAAAAAAAAAAAAACAGGGCTTGAGTCGGTTGTTCTGAAGGTATGTAATTTTTTATTTTTTACTAATATGATCTTTGGGGTCAATATGACCCCAATTGAAAATGAATGGGAAATACGAAAAAATCTATATATATATATTTTTTTAATTTGTCAAAAAATAATAATAAATCCAGCATAGGTCTGAAAATTTTCACACAGAAATGAAGGCCTGGTACTAGATCACAAATGCAATGTAGAAAAGACGCGCACACACACACATATAAAAACACACATGTGTGACTGCAACAAAGAGCATTTTTATAGAAATTGTCAAATAAAATCAATAAATTCTGCATAAATCTGAAAATGTCCACACAACAAAATTAAAGCCTGATACTAGAGCACAAATGCAATGTGGAACGAGCATACTCACTCACGTATGTACACATGCACACACACACTCTCTCTTACACACATACCCACCATTCACATCTGCTTATTGCAGTTGTTTTTTCGTTTTTTTTTTTTTTTTCGTTTTGATTTTATTTACATTTATGTAAAAAAAAAAATATTTATTTTATTTTATTTTTTGGATTGAAATAAATATGTACCTGCAATCAAGTTTTAGTGACAACTTGTGTGGCATTTCTGCAAATTTATGTGGCATTATTGCAAAAGCGAACAATTATACTGTTTTTAATCTATTTTATAATGTTTAAATATATAATTACAAAATATATATCATAAAAGTTGTGTATTTTATAATGTTTAAATATATAATTACCAAATATATATCAGAAAATTTGTGAGAGGGCAGTTGACCACTTCCAGAAAAATGAATGGCTCTCTATGGGCCTCTGCTGGATATATATGGTCATTACACTATTCTTTCAAAATCTGTGATTTCTACAAGTTTTTCTCTAACCACCAGATGGCAGTATTCATCATTTAAGAGATTTATTCATAAAAATGTAATATTTCACATGCAAGCTAATGGTGTAGCTGAGGATTTTTGTGGTAAACAGGTACAAAAGTACTTCATATCTCCCAAAACACGGCATTAATGTATAGATGAGAAGTAAACAAAAAAAAAAAAGATATATTATTTGTATGATTAAAAATGTATAAATGTTTTACAATTACTCTTTCAATTTTGGGGTCATATTGACCCCAAAGGACACAGGTGTAAACAGGAAAAACAGGTCTTATGAGATTTAAGAAATAATGCTAATGCGAATAAATGCAGTGTATATATTAAAGCTTCACAGTTTCTGTCTATTTCTAGTGTGCGTGTGTTTGTGTGTGTGTTAAATAGGGAAGGTATGTTTGTTTGTGTGTGTGTGTGTGCGTGCGTGTGTGTGTGTTAGATAAAGAATGAATGGAGAGTGAATGTCCTTTAGATAGATAGATAGATAGATAGATAGATAGATAGATGAGTTTGAATGGGTTAGAAATAGTACATAGAAGGGAAGTCTGATTGAGTCTAATGGGCTTCAGTGTGTTTAGATTTAGGTTTAGGTTTAGATTTTGACAGTTGGAGCTGGCAAGGTCTTGGCTCTTCTGAACATTCCGTCAATGTAAGTCTATGGGATTTTTATGATTTTTAATCTTCAGTTTTATGAAAACCGTAAGTCTGATCAGTTAGAAAAGATGTAGCAACTCGAGTCAGACCAGTCTGAAGATCTGGGCTGAGTTTGGAGTCTGTAGAGTTAAAGCTCTAGGAGGAGTTAGAGTTGTAAATTTAGTCTCAGAAGAATAATAATAACTAGAATGTACATTTCCTGAAGAAAATGTGAGTGGTGCTTGCAGTGGCAAAACTCGGCGCTGGGCAATTGTAGAGAGCCAACTCCCATGTCTGTATGATGTTGTGGAGCTGAGATATGGCTTCTTTATGTTGCTATACGGTTGCTAGGGTTCTCTATATGGTTGCTAGGGTGTAGCTGCACAGTCGCCATGGTGATACTTACAGACTGGTTTTTCAGCCCGACCAAAAGAGGCCACGCCGATATCTATACCACTTTCTGGTGCTGAGAAATTGCTTATTCATGAGTTTGCTCAGTTGCTAAGGTACTCTAAATGGTAGCTATGGTGTGCCCATACAGTTTATGGGACGGTATTTAAAGACTATTTGACAGTCTGAATCCACTGAGCCCAACGCCATGTTTCTACAATGTTTTGGTGCTGGAAAATTGTTTGTTAATGTCCTTTTACGGTTGCTAGGGTGCTGTAAGTGGTTGCTAGGGCATAGGTATGAAGTTGTCATGTCAGTACTTATTGGCTGCTTGATAGGCCGAGTCAAAAGAGCCCTCCCCCAAGTCTCTGTGACCTCCTGATCCAAAGATATAATCTCACAAATTTTGTGCCAATGTTAAGGGTGAATCCCATTTCTCTGTCTTACCCCTTCCCCTACGTCTTACCCCTAGCCCTTGTCACTCGAAACCGAGTGGTAAGCGCTAGGGGTGAACACATACCCCTATGAAATGAGACACCACTTGGTTACAGTTACGTCATCATACACCGTCGCTAGCTGGCTGCTACGTCACCAGAGCCGACAAGTGTTGATCACAAACTTTGGATCGTTTTACAAACTTGTTAAAACTGTAGACATGCATGGAGTCCATTCAAGGCTAGTCTGCGGGACTGTTGTGAAAATCAGCAATGTAACGTTAGCGTCGCAAACTAGCGATTTTTTAAAAATGTTTCAATTAAGAACATGGTTGCAAATATATATGTACAGGACTGTCTAGAGCACAAAACAAGACTGTCGTAATTTTTAAATAAATTATTTAAGCCGAAAATACTTGATTATTGCCGGTTGCGCAGTGTGTTCTGGGTACCCCTCGGTTTCAAGTAAACTCGCGAAAATGCTTGGTTTTAAGGGGTATCTACCCCTTCCCCTTAGCCCTACCCCTAAGTCTATGGGACTTTTTCGCCCAAATTTTTTCATCCATCAGACGAACATCGTACACTCAATTACTTATAAAAGATATAGCACACCTCTATAACTGGGAGGTTACTAAGCGTATTGCTAAGTGGTTGGTAGTTGTCACACATCATTACTATGTAGATTTATAGAGTTATTTGTATGTTCTTAGTCTGATTTAACACTTAGCTAATCACTATTAGCATGTAGCTATTCACTGCTAGCATGTGTAGCATGCATGAGGGAAGTCCTGTTTGCGATCACGAGTCAAAAGAGCAAAACCTGCATGTTTATATGACACTTTTATCCAAAGATATCCCTTTTGATCTGTTTTCAATGGAGGTCTATGGGGTGGTTGCTAGGGTGCTGTAAGTGGTTGCTAGGGTGTGGCTATGAAGGTCATAGGTCATTATTTATTGGTTACTTAAAAGAGGAGTCAAATGAGTGTGTGTGAGTTACAGAGAGAGAGAGAGAAGGGGCTCTAAGGGCCTGCTTGTGTGTGTGAGAAAGTGACAGTTGAGATTCAAATTCACGAACATTCCACCATTGTAAGTCAATGGGATTTTTTGCCCGCTTTTTCGTCCGCTGTGTGAACATTGTAGGTCCGATCACTTAAAAAAGATATAGCCCACATCTCCTCAATGAGCCGGTCGATTTGACACCTCTTTCATGGGTCTGTGACAAACGGTGCAGGAGGAGTAGCGAATCTAAATTTTTGTCCAGAAGAAGAATAAGAAGAAGCAAAATAATAATAATAAGTATGCAAGATAACAATAGTGATGCCTTGCCTTTGGCAAGCACCACTAACTAGAGTGTACATTTCCTGAAGAAAATGTGAGTGGTGCTTGCAGTGGCAAAACTCGCCCCTCGGTTGCTATGAGGTTGCTAAGGTACCCGGGGTGGTTGCTAGGGTGTTGCTATGCGGTTGCTAGGGTCCTTGGGTTTGTTGCTAAGGAGTTGCTATGCGGTTGCTAGGGTACTTGGAGTGGTTGCTAGGATGTTGCTATGTGGTTGCTAGGGTACTTGGGGTGGTTGCTAGGATGTTGCTATGTGGTTGCTAGGGTACCTGGAGTGGTTGCTAGGGTGTTGCTATGCGGTTGCTTAGGTACCCAGGGTGGTTGCTAAGGTGTTGCTAGGGTACTTGGAGTGGTTGCTAAGGTGTTGCTATGTGGTTGCTAGGGTACCCGAGGTGGTTGCTAAGGTGTTGCTATGCGGTTGCTAGGGTACTTGTGTGGTTGCTAGGGTGTTGCTAGGCAGTTACTAGTTGTCACTGATCGTTACTATGGAGTTTTATAGAGTTCTTAGTTTGAATTAGCACTTAGCTAATCACTATTAGCATGTAGCTATTCACTGCTAGCATGTATAGCATGTTTGGAAGTCCTAATTGTTAGCATGAGTCAAAAGAACCAACTCCCAAGTCTATACGACATTCTGATGCAAAGATATAGGACTTGATAAATGGTTGCTAGGGTACTCTGTTTGGTTGTTAGGAAATGGCTTGGCAGCTGCCAATGATGATACTCCAAAGGCTGTTTGCCAGTATGAATAATATAAAACAACCCCCATGTCTCTATGACATTCAGATTTGAAGATTGGCCTGTTTGGGTTGCTAGGGTACTCGACATTGGTTGCTAGGGAGTGGCTAGGAAGTGTCTATGGTGATTCATGATTGGCTGTTTGCTGCCCCAAGTCAAACGAGCCCACCCCCATGTCTCTATGATATTCAGATTTAAAGATATGGCTGTTTGGGTTTGGGTTGCTAGGGTGCTTGATAATGGTTGCTAGGGTGAGGCTAGGAAGTGTCTATGGTGATTCATGATTGGCTATTTACTGCCCCGATTCAAATGAGCCCACCCCCATGTCTCTATGACACTATTATCCAAAGATATCCATCTGGGCTTTTAACATGGCAGTCTATGGGATCAGTTGCTAGGGTGCTATAAATGGTTGCTAGGGCGTGGTTTGATAGCTTCATAATTATCCTGAGAGTCTGATTGGTTGGCTGAGTAAAATGAGCCCACCCCCATGTCTCTATGATATTGTGATGCAGAGCTACGTTCAATGCAAAATTCCTATGTAAATTACCATAGTAGGAAAAACGTGTGCTGTTTCATAGGCCTTCCCTCACCATAGTATGTCAATGGGTAATTTTGGGGCACTCTTGTGCCCCAAGGGTACAACTTATACCCCACTGCGGGGTATGTTCTCGCACAGCTTGATAGCCTCTCTAAATGTGGAGATTCATATGTTTCTAAGAAATTCTCGCTCTGAGCTACGACTCGTCAAAGTTGACCGCAATGTTAAGTCTATGGGATTTTTCGGCCGATTTTTCGCCCACTGTACGATTATCATACGCCCAATCACTTATAAAAGATATAGCACACCATTCCTCAATAAGCCGCACGATTTGATGCCTCATTCATGGGTCTGTGACGAACGGTGCAGGAGGAGTAGCGAACCGAAGTTTTGTCCAGAAGAAGAAGAAGAAGCAGAATAATAATAAGTATGCAAGATAACAATAGTGATGACTTGCCTTTGGCAAGCACCACTAATAAGTATGCAAGATAACAATAGTGATGCCTTGCCTTTGGCAAGCACCACTAATAATAAGAAATTTAAATAGCATTTCAGTAAGTTGGCTTTCTCAAGCCAACTTAATAAGTTTAAATAGGATTTCAGTAAGTTGGCTTTCTCAAGCCAACTTAATAAGAAGTTTAAATAGGATTTCAGTAAGTTGGCTTTCTCAAGCCAACTTAATAAGAAGTTTAAATAGGATTTCAGTAAGTTGGCTTTCTCAAGCCAACTTAACTATGATATTTTCATTGGAAGTGTTCATGCATTATACTAAGTTGATTCAACAAATTTGTTGCTTACATGTTAAAAACATGCAATATTTTGTTGATCTAACTAAGAAGTTTAAGTTTTCATTGAATCTAACGTTTCTTAGCACGTGCGCAGTTTGAACCTTGAACGCATGCGCACTTTGATACTTCATCTACTTCGGCTGTATGACGCAGATTTCAAAAAGTTGATACTGATGAGGCTGATGTCGTGCCTGGTATGTAGTAATCATATTTTATAATCGATAAATTTTATTTGCCATGTATAATGAATGGTGTGCTCTTCTCAAACTTACGGCCTAATCTATTTTGCAGCGTGTTTCTGTTTCCGCGCACTTTTGTGTGGTTGTCGATGCTAACGTGAAGGACGAGTGGCGTCGTGATTGATCGATCCAGCTTTTCTATAAAATTAGCGGTACGTAGTTATCATGTTTTTGATATTGTGCACATTGAGTTCTTCTCAAAGCCGATGTGAAGGAGGAGTGGTGTCGTGCCAGATAAATCCAGCTTTTCTTTAAAATCACTGGTACGTAGTTATCATGTTTTATAATCAACTGTATTTTATTTATCATGTAAAAAATGCATTGACCATGTAGACATCTTCCTGCAATTGCTTTAAAAGTACCTTAACCTTGTGCACATCTTTTCAAGTTTTGAGAGAGATTGCCACTGGAACAACTAAAGTGCCTTTATTTTAATAATCGTCTGATAGAAAAATGGTGTGACGTTCATGAAATGTAGTATTGTGTAACTGATTTTGTGCACTTTTGGGGGTGCTTCATACATAGTGTTGAGATATGGTTGTCTATGGGGAAAAAAGTGAGAAATTGATTAAAATAAATAGTTAAAATAAGAAACAATTTCATCTATCTTAGGGTATTAGTTTTGCTCATACGTCTTTTGCTCATACAACTGCCAATAAACTGTATTATGATGTTGATCTATACAATATTGTATACATATAGTTAGCTAGCTGAAATTTTTTAGCTAGCTAAAATATCTGTAAAAATGGGACAAATTGATGGAAAATGTTTTTGAAGCTAAGTAGTCCATTGAAGAAGTAAACAAAACAGGTGGAAATGCAATGCAAATATTGTAAATTTTCACATTCTGACACAGAGGTCCTGGTGAAGCATTACAGGCTTTGTCATGGACAAGGTCATAAAGGCACAAATTGGCCTTGCCTATATCCAGATTGCGTCTGCTCATTCAGGACACAAGGTGCTTTAAAATCACATTTGTCATGCTGCCACATCAGCAGAACTATTAGGCAAGTTAGCCTATCATTTAAATGTGAGTTGTGTGAGTTTGAAAATGTTTGCAATGAAAACACATTTTTTAGACATCTTAACACACATCTAAGAAAGCATGAAACTGTACGGTGCCCTTTTGCTGGCTGTGAGTATAAAGTCAACAGGCTTACAAATTTTACCTCTCACAGCAATAGGAAACACAAAGCTCACACAACAAAAGATTTAAGAAACTCAGTCATTACTGAAACTCAGAACCTTAACACTGATACAGCATTGAACATTGACAATGAGGACGTTGATGCTGTGGAGTCCTCACAGATTGTTCAAGAGGCTACTGCCTCTGGTTGTGAAAGTGTGGATATCGAAGCTCTTGAACATAAACTGGCTTCTGTATTTTTGAAGATGCAAACAGTCTTGCATATATCCAGGAGTGCCATCCATAATATAGTTGAGGAAATTCATGATATATTGCACTTTTCCAAGTCTCTTGCTGTTGAAAGCATTAAAAATATTTTGGTCAAACAAAAAATCGATGTAGATACATCTATTCTCCAGGAAATCAGCAGTGCTATTTTTGAGACCAATCCTCTTCTCTTGACTACTTCAGGAAAAGGCAGTTTATCCACAGGCCACAGAAGGAATTTATATTTCAAAGAACACTTCTCTGTAATTGAGCCAACAGAGTATCTCTATGACAGGACACACAAAAATCACTTTGTTTATGTGTCCTTATATCATGTTCTGGAACGCTTACTAGGTCAAAATGTCTTTTGGATAAGATTGTGTTCAGTGGAGAGTCTACTCATGGACATTTTGAGTCTTTTCAAGATGGTTCTTACTTTAAAGAGAACAGACTCCTAGGTGACAATGACCTTGTAATATCTTTGGGACTGTATGTGGATGAATTTGAATTGTGCAATCCCTTGGGCAGTTCAAGAAAAATCCATGATTGTTGCCATGTATTGGGTGGTTCTAAACTTACCATCCAAATTTCGCTCTAGTCTTCACTCGATTCAGCTTGCTGCCCTTAGTAAAAGTGATGATGGATATGAGAAATTTCTTGATCCTCTGATGAAAGATGTGAAGTGTTTGGAGCAAACAGGTGTTTTTGTTCCTGCTCTTAATCAGTACGTAAAGGGGACAGTCTTTTGTGTATGTGCGGATAATTTGGGAGCCCGCAGCTTGGCAGGCTTTCAGGAAAGCTTCAATTCTGAGAATCTTTGCAGATTTTGCAAGTCTGATGACGTCAAGTCTGGTCAGGTTGAGATCAGTGATTTCAAATTAAGAACTGCAGAAGAACACAATTATTTTGTCCAGGAAGTGCAGGCAGATGGAAGTTTGAAAAATGTCAGCGTGAAGTGGGAATGTGTGCTAAGCAAGCACTTGTCTTTCTTTCATCCTGTAACCGGTTTCCCTCCTGATGCATTACATGATTTTTTGGAAGACATTGTACCTGTAGAATTGTCTTTGTGCCTGAAAGATTTAATTTTGAAAGGAAATATTTCATTTGATGAGCTCAATCACTGTATTAAGTCCTTCCCGTACAAAGATTTAGACAGGGTTAACAAGCCAAAGGTATTAACCAAGTCAGGTTTCACCAAGGGTACAGTAAGTGGTAATGCACACGAGAATTGGACGCTATTATGTTTGCTACCTCTTATGATAGGTCACAACATTCCTGAAAATGAACCATCTTGGGAGATTCTAATGGACCTGAATGGCATCATTGAGGTAGTTCTATCTTCAAAATTTTCAGAGGAGTCTCTTTGTTACCTAGAGAGCAAAATCAAAGACCACCAAAACTTACTGACTGAAACTTTTCCAAGCCTTACTTTACATCCAAAACATCATTTCATAAACCATTACCCTCATTTGATTCGTTGTTTTGGACCATTGGTGTCACTTTGGACAATGCGCTTCGAGGCGAAGCATAGTTACTTTCAAAAAGTAATCCATGACACTCAGAACTTTAAAAATGTTCTACTGACACTTTCAATGAAGCATCAACAAATGATGGCTTATTATCTGAATTGTGAGGACTTTTTCAAACAATCACTATATGTGGAGAAAGCAAAGGTATTCCCACTTGCTTCTCTTGAAGCCCCCGTGAAGTCAGCAATTGAGAGAAGGTATCCAGATGCAAGCCATGTGTGTCTCTCTCCTCCAATATTCATTTGCATGGAGTTCGATATACAGCTGGCATGGTTATGTCTGCAGGACAATGTAGTGGTTTGCCAGATTTTTACAAAATATTGAACTGTGTAGTGACAGATGTGTCATTCCTTTGTAAAAAAATGTCAGCCTGGTATCTTGAACATTTCAGGTCCTTTGAGATAAATGAAAGCAGTTTTAGTGACATTCATGTTCTTGATCCTGACATGCTGAATGACTTCCATCCATTGACGGCATACAAAGTTGGTTTGAAAGTACTTGTGACTCCAAAAGTGTTTTTAACTCATTAGGAGATCAAAGTTGACAGTTGTGTCTGTATTCTTGATCAGACATTATATTCCACACACTAGAATGTATTCATTTAGGTTCCCACCATTGCTGTTAAGAATGGAAAATAAATGTGTCCCAGTGAATTAATGATTTTGACTGCTTGTGCTTCTAGGTTCTGCCTTCTATAGAGAGCATGTTGCTGCGGGTTCACATTTCCCCTACCAACATCAGGAGGGTGGAGCTGCCTGATAGGCCCGAGTCTCTGGACAGTTTGAAGTCTTTCCTTAAAGAGAAATTAAAGCTAAAATCTGAATTCTCACTACAATTTGAAGACCCAGACTTTAACAATGAACTTTGTAACTTGAATGACATCAAAGAGTTGCCAGCAGTGAAGGCAACCTTAAAGGTTATGTGGGAAGAAACTGGACGAATGTGATGCAACTTCAGTGTCCTCACTTGATGCAGCAAGCATAGCAAGCTGTCAAATTGATGTTCAAATCGCTGAGTCATCTGCGTTAAGATATCTTAGAAGTGTTGAACAGTGGCCCTCTACTTTTAACATACCTACTTTTTCTCTGGATGTGGAACTCCGACTGCGTAAAGCCAATGAGATCTATCAGCAGACAAAGAAGACTCTGAGTGTCCCAAGGGACATGAAGTCTGAGATTCTGGACAAGATTGTGCAGGCAATTTTTGAAATTAAAGCCTACCCCGATGCCTATGAGATCCAGTCAGTTGCCTCTGCTCTTGTACAAAAACATCCTTGCCTTACAGAACCTGGCAAACGCACAGGTTGGGATGGATGGGTTATGTGTATAAAGTTTAAGCTTGGCAATTATCGAGCTAAATTGAGAGAGGCTGGTTGTTCAGAAGTTAGTGTTAACACTAAAAGAAAAGCACATGAGGGTGTGACAACCAACATAAAAAAGCCTAAAAGAGCAGAGGTAAACTTTTTACCAGACCATCCTGAGGGCCAGACAGATGATTCGCTTGAGCAGGTGAGACTTGATATGCTTAGTGAAATAAAGGGGAAAAAAAGGATTGATTCAGCTCTCATTCAACAGAAAATGCAATAAACATTTTCTGTTCGCCGCAAAGAAGTTGTAGAGATCCAGCCAATGGTTCAGGAGATCAGAGAGAGATGGCCTGCACTTTTTCTAATGGACGAGGTAAACCATTTAATAGCAACTGTTGTTATGTTCTGTTTTCTTTTATTTTAGAGTCAATATTAATTACTATTATTTTAATTATTATTACTATTAGAAACAACATTTTAGTTATAGTAGAAAAACCAAAAGTGACACTTTTTTTCACCCAATTTATAGATCTGCATGGAGTTTTTTCGTATCAGCAATGTTGACCTCCTGGGGAAGTTCAACTCGTCCCTTGAGAAATACACAGGACCTCTCCTGAAACTCTACAGAAAGAAAATGGATACATTTGGAGAGGAAATGAAGAGTCTTCTGGACAAGCTGGATGAACAGGTATTCAGATTATTTAATATATTAAAAATACTGCAGTACTTACAGCTTTATGAACACATAACATTAATTAAAACATCATAAAATCAGTTGACGTTTGACATAACATACACAATTGACACATTCCAGTAATGCCCAATAACATAATTTGAACATGCTACTTTTAGTAATAAGTACATTATAATTAATATAATTACTTTTTTTTTTTTTTTGTCAATTTATGTTACTGTCTTGTAAAATGAATTGCATGGAACCTAACACTTAAAGAAGACTAAGCCAATTATTGAAGATGTAGTTCTGAAATTATTCTGTAATCTTTTTCTTACCCATGTGGTGTTCTAAACCATTATGACTTCCTTTCTCCTGCAGAACACAAAAGGAAAAATGTTGGAAAATAGAAGAAATTACAGTAATTTACATACACTGTCATTTAATAGATTTTCGATTAGTTTTTGTCAATATTTTTTTGCAAGGCCTTTTTGCATTTATTCAAAATGGTGTCTCAAGAAATTTGACCAAATCAGTTGCCAAACCAGTGGTGGTTTGGCAAGTCATTTGGTTGTAATAAAACATCAGATTATACATTGAATGAACATGCAAAGAGAAAATAGTCAATGAATAACTAGAAAAAACTAGTTTTTCACTCAAAGCAATTGTCAATTAGTAAACAATGTATGATTTTTGTGGACTCATGATGATTTTACATCTTTTTGATTACACTTTACAGAAAAGAGCAATCTGTACCCTTTTTGTAAATTTTTTTATCTTTGGTGTTCCATAAAACAGAGTGAGTTATATAGGTTTGGATTGACATGGGTTAGAGTAAAAGATGACAGAATCATTTTGGGGTGTACTGTACCTTCACCTCCTAAAGCAGTTGAGCAGTTAGCGAAAGAACATCTGCGGATTTTATAAACAAAATATATGTTTGTTTGTTTGTTTTTGTTTTTTTTTTGTTTTTTTTAGGTGAGTGACATTACCAAACATCATAAAACAACAGCTCTTGAGGGATTGCCACTTTTCCTGCTTGAGAAGTCAGCAAGTTTGCTCAAGATATGCCTGGTAAATTACCATTTTCATACCCTATTTCCAAATCCATTTGTAAACTATGTATATTTTACATGTATTCAGTTTATTTACACAACAAACAATGATAATAATAATAATAGGGGTGTAGTGTATTCGTACGAGCAGTTCACCGGGCAAATTCCAAATGGATGGGCATGCACGTGCCCTGCTCACCCAAAAGTCCCCACTACAAAGGACTCTGTCTTTTGAAGGGAGTAGGGCATAGGGATTATCACTTCCATTTGGAATTTGCCCGGTGAACCGTTCGGTACGAATACACGTACCGTTACACCTCTAAATAATAATAGTTATTATTATTATTATATGTAAATTTACACTTCCATTAATACCTACCTCCCATCCATTATTCTCCCAGGATACGGATTTTGTGAACTGCTGCACCAAAGGTGTAAAGATCGGAATTCTGACTGTGGTGGAAGATGATGTTGCCGCTGTTACATCGCAGCCCACTGTAATCAACATGGCCATAATCTTGGAGGAGGCCATTGTGCTTGAGGACATTAAAGATCTTCCATCTGCATTTACATATTTGTTTGGCCTCTTATATGCACTTAACATGGAATATCCGAAAGAACTGAAGTACACTTTCGAAGTCATCCAAAAAGTCTTCATGGAACTAGGTGGTACCTGCTCAGCTAGAGTGCAGTCATTGAAATCCAAACTTTGCTAAATGGATGAAGCCACTTGAATGACGTTCTTGCGTTGGCTTTTTTTTATACTTTTATAGTTAATGACTACAAAAAACACCTGTTTTCTTTCAGTGTGCTAATTACTGCTAAGGTTTTTGTTTATTTGTTTGTTTGATTGTTTCAGCCTTTGCCTTAAAGGGAAAGTTCACCCAAAAATGAAAGTTCTTTCATTATTTACTCACTCTCATGTTGTTCCAGACCTGTGATTTTCTTTCTTTTTTTGAACACAGAAGAAGATATTGTGAAGAAAGCTGATAACTAAAGGGTTGACTGTCATAATATTTTAATCCTATGGCAGCCAGTCAGTGACTACCTTCAACTGATCGGTTACCAGCATTCTTCACAATATCATCTTCTGTGATCAAAAGAAGAAAGAAACTCAGGTTTAGAAAAAATCCAGTTGTAAATTAGAGTAAATGATGAAAAAACTTTCATTTTTGGGTGAACGATCTCTTCAGGCTGGAGTTTCTCATAGTGTTTTTTTTTTTTTTTTCCTGGACAAAGTAATTGTATTTTATTTCTGTGTAGACACTCTACTTCCAAAATTCTAGGTTAAGATTCGATTACAGGCATATCAGTGTAATTGTCGTTTCAATGTTCATGTTCTGACAAGAAAAAAGTACAGTGTACTTATAGCTGCTGAGTAGGGTTTGTAGTGTACTCAGATGCTTTATTTTTTCTTGGATATAATGGCAAATTGTTTTTGAGGAACATTTAGGTTGATGTTAAAATATGCAGAATAGGAGTTTTCACATAATTGTTACTTTAAAAATCTACCAAAAATGTTAAGTACATTTGCAAATGTGCCTCATGTACAGCTAATGTTGTATGGTATAATTAACACCGGTTTTGTGGATTTCTTTAACATTCATTGGTACAGTGCATTGAGTTCAGTGTATAATGTTAAGAAGTTAAAAGGCAATACTTGATACTTTTATGTCATTGCTGTGCACTGGACACAGAATGTTTAAATAAAAACAAATTATTTGACCTATGTTATGGTCTCTTCTTTAATTAGACTATTTAAATAATATATAATAAATCAGTCTAGGCCTATTTGTTCAGTAAACAAAACAAAAAAATATTTAATTCTGTAATTCATTAGGTAAACATGAAAATTTATGTTGTGTCAACTTGTAACCTTAACGTAATCTTTTGAGTTGGGAGGACTTCAGTCCCTGTTTGTTGAGTTTACTCAAAAAAGCGCTTGTGATAGGTTGCCTTATTATTTTAAGTTGACTCAACTTTTTTTTTTTTTTTTTTTACAGTGTACCTGTGCGGTTCAACGAATTTACTCAACACCTGCCAGCCAATCAGAATCGAGTATTCAGACAGACAATGGCATAAGCAATGATGTCCAATTCAAGAGGGAGTATAATTCACAATGATGCATTCTGTAAGGTGCATTAGTAATCAATCTAATTGCTGCATGACACAACACATCGAATTGCTCCAGAACACCTTTACGTGCATTTCTATATATCACATCACCATAATCGAACAAGGGCAAAATAGTAGTTTCAGCAAGATGTTTCTTGGCTGACGTGGCAAACACAGATCTATTTTGAAACAAAAAAACAAAGTCTAGATTTAACTTTCTTCTGGAGATTAGTTATGTGGGTAGTAAATGTCAAGGAGCTATCAAGCCAGATTCCTAGATATTTATATGAAGATACTACCTCAATTATTGCCAAAAAGTTTTACAGTTTCCTGTTTTGCATCTTCAAAAAATATTTCTGTGTTCTGTATCCCTCTGTGTTGTGTTTATTTAACTTTTTCTGTTTGGGAGATAAACGAGCCTTTAAATCTGCTTTGTAAATGCTTTATAAGGTATAAATAGTCCTCATTTTAGATGAGCTCACAAAAATAGATGGCTGGTAACTACTAAATGTTTTATAACTACCTGACTTAATCATGAATTACAGCAGGAATATGTCTTAATAAAGCATTTATTAAAACACTGAACAATTATTATCATGTGTCTAAATAATAAATGCACATTTAAATAGTTTATTAATCATTTACTTACACTTTATAAATGATCTTATAAACCACTGACAACTCCTAAATAACTGGTTTGTAAATAATGTAATAATTTAGAAATGATAAGTTGATCATTAATAAATTATGAAAATACAATTATTAAACATTATATACTGGATCATAATCATAATTGCTGGAACAATTATTTATAAAGGTTGAATTGACTATTTACTAATGCTTATCTAATGATTCATAGTATGCAGTTATTACAAAGTGTTACCCATAATTTTATGTAATTATGTTAATAATTCTGTTAATTAGAACATAAAGATCTAAAGATACATAAACGTGGACTTATATATTTTCGTGCTGCAAATAATAATTTGACACTCATTTGATACTGACCTATGACATCCTGTGACATGATATTCATCTGAATTTACATGTAACAGTAAAACAGTTCAGCTCACAGATGAAGACTAGGCTGTAATGTAGGCCAAAATATTTCACAAATATTATAGATCAATAAAATAGTTCAAAAACACTTATAAATCATTAAAGGTTTTGGTAACACTTTAAAATAAGTAACTGAAAGCTTATTGAAAGTGTTATCGAAGTTTTATGTATTGTTGTGTGTGTATGTTTCACAGTCGTGATGGATAGGATTAACTCTTTCATTGCTGTATCCTTCAAATCCAAACTGCCAGAGGTTTACTGTAATGCATGTGCTCGCTGGGCACAGTTTTCCTGATGCCACTGGGGTGGCGTTTGCACTGACGGCTTGGGCCCGCCATCGCTGCTTGCAGCTATATTGAATTATTGTTCCCCTAAGGATTGTTTTTTTTTTTTTTTCAACCTTCTGGGGTTTTTTTGTGGCCTTAACATGCTCAAAAACTCAAAAATTTGGCAAACATATTGGAATTGGCGGCCATTAGGATGCCGCAGAGGCTGGGACCCAGGCGTGACACAGGGGCTCTACGGCACCCCCTGGATCACAGTCAGAAAACTTGCTGCATAGCTCATACATGCACGTACACACATGAAACTTGGTAAACATATAGATCCCACTAAGCCGAACAACTTTCTCACTGCATGTCATAGGTTCCACCCAACAGGAAGTGAGTTATTCAGGGCTGTGTAATAAGCGCATGCTCTGGAATTTGATATTTTTTGATTTCCAACCGATTGCCACCAAACTTGGTGAACATAATCTCAAGACATTGGGGATGCTAAATTTTTGATATCTCAAACGATTTGCCCGTGGCGAGGTGATGAATTTATGGCGAGAAACAGGAAGTGTCTAATAATATCCACACACATTATCTGATTGTCATCAAACGTCAGTGGTTTGTTCGTTGTATGATGCTGATCGCATAGATGTGACTATTAGGAGTCAAAGTTAAAGCGTTACCAACTGGCAGTAGGAAGTGTGTCATTTTCAAAATGCTTTGATTGCAGCATCTTAATTTTACTCAATTTGCTTCAAATTTGCTTCAAACTTGCTTCAGTGCATTAAAGGTCCCATGGCATGAAAATTTCACTTCATGAGGTTTTTTAACATTAATATGAGTTCCCCTAGCCTGCCTATGGTCCCCCAGTGGCTAGAAATGGCGGTAGGTGTAAACCAAACCCTGGGTATCCTGCTTCGCCTTTGAGAAAATGAAAGCTCAGATGGCCCAATCTGGAATCTTCCCTTTATGTCGTCATACGGGGAAAGGTTACCTCCCCTTTCTCTGCTTTGCCCGCCCATGAGAAAATGAGCTACTACCGTGCGAGGCGAGTGCAATATTTTTTTTCCTCGAGAGACATCATGGCTTGCAAACAAGCGAATCATGACAGTTGCTCAGTGTTTGGATGTACAAATGAACACCAAAGTATTTTTTTAGTTCCTTCATCCGAGCCTATGGCTAGCATTAGCTACATGATAATAACTGTAACAGCATACATAAACAAACCAACTAAAGTAGCGTATCCAGACACAATATTTTAAACTAACCATTCGGAGACGTCCTGCTGTAGCCGCTGAGTTGCAACTTCTTCATCCGGTGATTGCGACTGCGTGTCTACGAGCCATTGCGATGCATCCACTGTCAACATTAGCGCATGGTAACGCAAGCTGGTTAAGGCCACACACCCAGCCTCTCTCCCCCTCATTAGCATTTAAAGCTACAGACACAGAAATGGCACGTCCTAAGGAAAGCTCATTGTGGGACTGGCTCATAGTGGCTGAAATTCTGCACCAAGGCTGAATTTCGGGAAAGAGACATCAGATACAGTACTAGGGACCACTTAGGACTATATAAAAGCATTCAAAAAACAGCATGTCATGGGACCTTTAACTAATGTTAACAGATAAAGCTTAAAATTTTTATGTTTTAGTTTTTAACTTAATATTAACTAATATTAATAAATGCTATATTAGTATTGTTCACGTTATTTAATATAGTTAATGTTAGTAACTGAAACCTTATTGTAAAGTATTACCAAACTTTTATATATTGTTCTGTGTGTGTTGTGTGTGTGTCTTGATGGTTTGGATTAACTATTTCATTGCTGTTTCCCTTAAAACCAACCTGCCAGAGGGTTACTGTAAATTTGTAACGGGGCTGACGAGACGGCTTCCAGATGGCTTCCCCCAAAGAGCGGTTTCCAGACGCTCCACACAGTCTATAATCCAGGAGGGAGGTGGAGCGGAGGCGGAACAGGGGGAGGGATGGAGGGCCATGTCCCTGTGGAAGCGGAGTGACCGGGGACCAAGGCAGAGCCGGCAGAGCAGGAAACCTGGGCGGAGCCAGGTAGGCAGTTCACAGTCAGCCACCATGGCTGGGCCAGATCGGGGCGAGAGTTCAGAGATGGCCTTCTTAGCCATGACAGAGAGTTCAGGTACAGCCCTTCTGGCTGCGACAGGACAGGCAGAGAATTCACAGGCGGCCTCCATAGCTGTGACAGGACAGAACGAGAGTTCATTGATGGCCTCCATAGCCGTGACAGGACAGAACGTGAGTTCAGGGACAGCCCTTCTGGCTGCGACAGGACAGGACGAGAGTTCATTGACGGCCTCCATAGCTGTGACGGGACAGGACGAGAGTTCAGGAACAGCCCTTCTGGCTGCGACAGGACGAGGAATCAAGGACGGCCTCCGTGGCCGTGGCAGAGCAAGACGAGAGTTGGTGAGTGGATACCACTGACACCTCCGGAGGTTCTGCAGCGGTTGCCGCCACCTCTGGAAGTTCTACAGTGATAACAGTCTCCTCAACCGCAACTTGACAGACCGAGAGAACATTGCAGGGCTCCACCACCATACAAGGAGCTGAGGCGAGCCCCGCCACTTCTGGAGGTTCTGCAGCGTGTGCCGCCACCTCGGGCAGTTCTGCGGTGGTGTACGCAGCCCAGACGCAACACAAAGCGATTCCGATCAGGGGAAGTGCCTCGGACAGGGGAATATGCATAAGAACAGGAGGGTTAGAGTGAGTTGGTTTGGGGATACCAGCCGTGCGTGCAGACACCAGCGGTACATCCCTCAAATTAGACATCAAATTGGGATAGTGGAAGACTGACCTTGATGATCTGGGTGTGTCAGCCCGGACGTGACGTGACTCTGGAAGGTCAGCGGAGACGTGACCCGACTCTGGAAGGTCAGCCGTGACGGGCTGTGACTCTGGAAGATCAACAGAGACGTGACTTGACTCATGACGTGACTCTGGATGACTAGCTGTAATGTGACGAGACTCTAGGAGATCAGCTGAGACATGAAGTGACTCTGGACGGTCAGCTGAGACGTGAAGTGACTCTGGACGGTCAGCTGTGACGTGCTGTGACTCTGGACGGTCAGCTGTGACGTGAACAGCTGAGATGTGCTATGACTCTGGACGAGCAGCTGTGACGTGCTGCTGTGACTCTGGACGAGCAGCTGTGACGTGCTGCTGTGACTCTGGACGAGCAGCGGAGACATGCTGCTTTGACTCTGAACGAGCAGCGGAGACGTGCTACTGTGACTCTGGATGAACAGTGGAGACGTGCTGCTGTGACTCTGGATGAACAGCGGAGACGTGCTGCTGTGACTCTGGACGAGCAGCTGTGACATGCTGCTGTGACTCTGGACGAACAGCGTAGATCTGCTGTGACTCTGGGAGATCAGCGTAGACGTGACTTGACTTTAGGAGATCAGCTGAGGCGTGAAGTGACTCTGGATGGTCAGCTGAGACGTGACTCAATTGATGACGACCAACTGTGACTTGACTTGATTCTCTGACATCAACTGTGACTTGACTTGGTTCTTTAAGATCAACTTTAACTTGCCTTGACTCGTGACGATCAACGGTGACTTGACTTAACTCATGAATATCAGCTGTGACTAGGCTTGACTCGTGAAGATCAGCTTTGACTTGTCTTGACTCGTGAAGATCACCTGTGACTTGACTTGACTCCTGTAGATTGACTATGACTTGACTTGGCTCATGAATGGCAGCAATGACATGACGGGGTGTTGTTGTGGCCGCCATTTTGTGCTCGTGCTCTAGTGTAGCTGCCATTACATGAGGGCATGTGGTGTCGCATTCCTCTGCGATACCCACAGTGAACACTGAACCAACAGTCAATAAAGCATAGTCCAAAAAACAACTCAGTGATGAACGCGACCTCGCCTGAGCTGAGATCACAGAGGCTGATTAATGCCATCACAAAAAATCTCAATCAGGATTATGTCCGGTAAATCTGAATAATGAGAGAAAGCTAAAAACTCTCTAACATGGTTCTCCAATGACCGTGGGCCTTGTTTAAGAGCAAACAATAGACTAATTGTGTCCATACCTGACCAGGGTCCATTGCTATAATACTCACATTTCGCTTTTCTAATGGCTTGAGTACACCTATTTCGATGTTGTCTAAAAGCAATCCAATCAGTCTCAGATTTTGAATACTGTGCTTTACGCCAAAATATATTTTTTGATGTAGTAAAGTAACTAGATTACAGTTTATCCATGGGCTAGAACGATTTTTATGTCGAACATTTTTTAGGGGAGCATGTTTATTAATAATAATACTTAGGGATTGAGAAATATAGGACCATGCTTCTTCAACAGTTGGAATTAAATTAACTTTATGTAAATTCACAGCAGCTAGATCATGTAAGAAGGCTTGCTCATTAAAATTTTTAAAAGAGCGTTTCAAGCGAACTACACTAGGTTGATTAGGCGTACACTTTTTCCAGATGCATGCTATAAAACAGTGGTCACTGATATCATTACAAAAGACATCAGATTGGTATAGGTCTGGAGTATTTGTTAAAATTACATCTAAAAGACTAGCATTATCTAAACATTGGTTATCATACCTAGTAGGTTTATTAATAATCTGTGTGAGATTAAGAGAATCAAATTGGAGCGAAACATGGTCAGGAGGATTCAGTATATTCCAGTTTAAATCACCCAATAATACAAATTCTGAGTCGGCGCTCGTGGGGTCCGCAAGTGGATGTGTTGGTGGGAATGGAGACGGGCAAGTCCCTATCTCCTTCCCCACCCATCAGATTCGACAGCCGTTCTCCGGGATCAGAAGCCCGCTCTGCAGTTACTTCTTGGCGGTCTCGGCGCTTCTCTTATCTTCCCCTGAGGTATGAGGAGTGATGACTCGTGCTGTGGCCAAGTTAAAAATAGACTGGCCGGCCGAGGAGCAAGCAGACTGGATGAACGCTCTTCAGCTCAGGCAGTACGCTTCCCTGTACTAGCTCCTCGTACAGGGAAGCGCAAAAACAGAGCTTCACCACTCGCGCTCCACCGAGTCGCTCTGGGCCGGGGCCTTCGAAGCCGAAGACGGACCTGCGGGTTGTACTTCAGGCTAAGAAGTCCTCGGCCAAAAAGCCCTGACGCCCATGGCCCAGGGCTTATGAGGGTAGCCCCCTCTGGGGAAGAGTGGCGTTCACCGCAGTGCACGGTGCCCGTTCCTCCTCAGTGCCCTCAGGACATCGGACCGCTAACCCTGCCACGTACGGTATTCCAGGGCATAGCGATCTCCAGCAAGCAGACATCTCAGTCTCTTCCACACAGAAATGTAGCAGAGCAGACATCCTATCGAGACAGGGGCCGAGGCCCGGGGAATGGATGCTTCACCCAGAGGTGATGAAGCAGATCTGGAGAGTGTTTGGCCAGGCTCAGGTGGACCTCTTTGCGACTCAAGAAACAGCGCAATGTCCCCTCTGGTACTCTCTGACTCATCCAGCTACAATGGGGATTTCTGATCGCCATCGCACTCTGAAGGTCACTTTGCTTCTGGCGATATCTTCTCTCAAGAGAGTTGGGGCTCTTCAGGCCCTCTCAGTGGCCCCTATTCACTTGGACTTTGCGCCCGGCATGGCCAAATCCTTTCTATACCCTAGAACAGGGTATGTACTGAAGGTCCCCTCCTCGGCACCACGGCCAATAGTACTGCAGGCCTTCTGTCCTCCTCCCTTTCGGGGGCCTAACCAGCAAAAGCATAACTGTATGTGTCCAGTGCAGTACATGCAAAGCATGCAATGGCTGTGACAACTTGAAGGGATACTATAGCAAAGTTATCACTTTCCTTATTCAAAGTGATATATCATGCTCGTAGACACTAGGGGTGTCGTATTTTCTTACAAGAAAATCACGCGTGAGTCCATGACTTGTAGTTTATTCACAACCTCTCCCGGCAGCCGCTATTCAACATCACACTCTCCCCGTCACCTATCTTCCGATGCCCTCTCCCTCTATTACCATATTATTGCGAATATACCACATATCCTTTTTTTTAAATAGGAATATATATATATATATATATATATATATATATCAGGGCTGTCAATCGATTATAATATTTATGATTATATAAAATACTCATGATTGTCATGAGTTAACTTGTGATTAATCGCAACTTAATCGCACATTTTTATTTGTTCTAAATGTACCTTAAATTAATACTTTTCAAGTTTTTAATACTCTAATCAACATAGGCATGGACAAATATGGATGCTTTATACAATACATGTTTATTATTAGTGAAACCATAGTCAACATAGAGCATGAAGTCTAGACATGTTTCAGAGGTCATAGATGTTTTTTCAAATAACTTGTTCATGTCTATTAGACACATGAAAAAAATAAATACCAGGTTCCAATTACTTCTCTTTCTATGCTTTACTGACACAAACCTGTTTACATTTTTGCACAACAGGGCAGCTCACTTCTTCTGAACATGCTAAATGTACATTTATTATCTATTATTAGATTTGTTTGCCTCTCTGTGCCCACATACTGTATTTTAATACAGCTAAATTCTCAATAAAACTGTTTTCATTGAAAATTTTTACTCTTTCTGTTGTCAGACAACATAATGAATATGAAATAGACTGAAACGCGACTCATTAAGACTACATAACCAGCTCTCCCTTCCAAGATGTTAATCTGCACAAACATCCTGATAATCGAGCCGTCGTCTGATGAAATCAAATACACATAAGATAATGACAATAGTGCTGTGATTTCGGCTATAGCCTACTTGCATGTAAAATTAGAGAAGCATCATAATATAACTGAAAGCGCTGCTCCTCTCTGCCGCTCGTTGAACAGAGCAGATGCACAGGAGAGAAAGAGGTGTGCGCGCGCTGGGAAAGAAAGACCTCGTGCTCTGCCGGCAGTACCGGCGACTCTTAGAAACTAAATAAGGTTTGGACAAACCCTAAAGATTTGTAGCTAGGCACTTTTTTTGTTGTTGTTTTTTTTTTTTTTTTTGAAGAGTGGGGGAAAAAAATCGCTAAAGGGGTCTGCAAAGTCGCGAAGTTGTTAACACTGTGCATCTCCATTTCTCCAACTACGGGCTAGGCCACGGGTCATACAGAAAATGCGCGTTAATAAAATTAGTGCTGTTAAAATGAATTTGTGTTAACTTTGACCGCACTAATATATATATATATATATATATATATATATATATATATATATTAGCTGTTATATAAATATATATATATATATATATATATACACAGTGGGGCAAAAAGTATTTAGTCAGCCACCAATTGTGCAAGTTCTCCCACTTAAAAAAATGAGAGAGGCCTCTAATTTTCATCATAGGTATACCTCAACTATGAGAGACAAAATGAGAAGAAAAAAAATCCAGAAAATCACTTTGTACGATTTTTAAAGAATTTATTTGCAAATTATGGTGGAAAATAAGTATTTGGTCAATAACAAAATTTCATCTCAATACTTTGTTATATACCCTTTGTTGGCAATGACAGAGGTCAAACGTTTTCTGTAAGTCTTCACAACGTTTTCACACACTGTTGCTGGTATTTTGGCCCATTCCTCCATGCAGATCTCCTCTAGAGCAGTAATGTTTTGGGGCTGTCGCTGGGCAACACAGACTTTCAACTCCCTCCAAAAATTTTCGATGGGGTTGAGATCTGGAGACTGGCTAGGCCACTCCAGGACCTTGAAATGCTTCTTACGAAGCCACTCCTTCGTTGCCCGGGCGGTGTGTTTTGGATCATTGTCATGCTGAAAGACCCAACCACGTTTCATCTTCAATGCCCTTGCTGATGGAAGGAGGTTTTCACTCAAAATCTCACGATACATGGCCCCATTCATTCTTTCGTTTACACGGATCAGTCGTCCTGGTCCCTTTGCAGAAAAACAGCCCCAAAGCATGATGTTTCCACCCCCATGTTTCACAGTAGGTATGGTGCTCTTTGGATGCAACTCAGCATTCTTTCTCCTCCAAACACGACAAGTTGAGTTTTTACCAAAAAGTTCTATTTTGGTTTCATCTGACCATATGACATTCTCCCAATCCTCTTCTGGATCATCCAAATGCTCTCTAGCAAACTTCAGACGGGCCCGGACATGTACTGGCTTAAGCAGGGGGACATGTCTGGCACTGCAGGATTTGATGCCTTTGTTACTTTGGTCCCAGCTCTTTGCAGGTCATTCACTAGGTCCCCCCGTGTGGTTCTGGGATTTTTGCTCACAGTTCTTGTGATCATTTTGACCTCACGGGGTGAGATCTTGCGTGGAGCCCCAGATCGAGGGAGATTATCAGTGGTCTTGTATAATTCCATTTTCTAATAATTGCTCCCACAGTTGATTTCTTCACACCAAGCTGCTTACCTATTGCAGATTCAGTCTTCCCAGCCTGGTGCAGGTCTACAATTTTGTTTCTGGTGTCCTTTGACAGCTCTTTGGTCTTGGCCATGTTGGAGTTTGGAGTTGGACTGTTTGAGGTTGTGGACAGGTGTCCTTTATACTGATAACAAGTTCAAACAGATGCTATTAATAAAGGTAACGAGTGGAGGACAGAGGAGCCTCTTAAAGAATAAGTTACAGGTCTGTGAGAGCCAGAAATCTTGCTTGTTTGTAGGTGACCAAATACTTATTTTACCGAGGAATTTACCAATTAATTCTTTAAAAATCCTACAATGTGATTTTCTGGATTTTTTTTTTCTCATTTTGTCTCTCATAGTTGAGGTCTACCTATGATGAAAATTACAGGCCTCTCTCATCTTTTTAAGTGGGAGAACTTGCACAATTGGTGGCTGACTAAATACTTTTTTGCCCCACTGTATATATATATATTTTCTATATTTTATGTAAACAAAAACTTTTATTTTGGATGTGATTAATCGCGATTACACATTTGACAGCACTAATATATATATATATATATATATATATATATATATATATTGTAACGGGGTGAAGAATCACACGACAAGATTGGCTCGATAAATGCCCTGAAGGGTGCGTTTATTGTGCCATTGTGGTGTGCCAATGTGTCCTGGTATGTGGAAACGGTGCTCCGCAACCTGCTCCAGCCATCAATCCAAGTGCTCGAGTGAGGAGTGTCCTGTGCTGTGCTGTGCTCGTGCGTAGTGGTTGGCCGGTCACTTACTGCTCTCTGAAAGGTAATGGAGAGGTCTGTTAGCAGATAGTCGTTAGGAGGCATGTCTCACCAGTGTGTGTGTCTCGGCCGTCTTTGTAGCTGCCTCTTGAGTGGGTTCAGCTGTGACCGGCCAGCCCGTGCTGATTGTGTGCAGGTGTTCCTTCTTTGTTACCAGGGCGACGCTGATGAGTGCTCGGGACACGCGTCACACTCCCAAGCGTCGTCCTGGTCCTGCGGGATAAAGGGGAGATAGGGGGTGGGTGGGGAGTGAACCCTGACAGACCTGCGAAAGCTGCCCAGATCCGCGAGAGTCCATCGGCGTTGGGTGTCCCTGCCCGGTGCCGCACAACGAAGTGGAAGTCCTGGAGCGCCAAGAACCAGCGGGTGACCCTGGCGTTCGTATCCTTGGCCCGGGCCATCCACTGTAATGGGGCATGGTCAGTAATAAGTGTGAATTTCCTGCCAAGGAGGTAGTACCTGAGCTCCAGGACTGCCCACTTGACGGCCAACACTTCCTTCTTGACGGCAAGGCTGGGGTCAGCTTCCGTCTGATTTAAATTACCGGGTGTTCCTCACCGTCCTGCACCTGGGAGAGGACGGCTCCCAACCCGGTGTTGGAGGCGTCTGTTTGCGACAGGAAGGGGCAGTTAAAGTCCGGGGCTCACAGTACCGGCTCCGAGGTGAGCGCCGCCTTCACCCGCTGGAACGCCTCGTCTTCGGTGGGCCCCCAGGGGATCTTCTCCGGCTGCGCCTTCCTGGTCAGGTCTGTCAGGGGGGCTGCTAAGGAGGAGAAGTTAGGGATAAAGCAGCGATAGTAATCCGCCAATCCCAAAAAGGCACGTACCTGGGTTTTTGAGGTGGGCCTTGGGGCCGAGAGGATTGCTGCCACTTTCTTCTCCTGTGGTTTGATGAGGCCCCGGCCCACCTGGAAGCCCAGGTACTTCACTTCGTAGAGGGCCAGGTGACATTTCCTGGGATTGGCGGTCAGTCCAGCCCTGCGTAGATCGACAAGCACCCTCCGTAACCGCTCCAGGTGGTCCTCCCAGTTCTCCGAGTGAACGACGACATCATCCAGGTAGGCCGCCGCATAGGACTGGTGGGGCCTCAGCAGGATGTCCATCATCCGCTGGAAAGTGGCTGAGGCCCCGTGCAGGCCGAAGGGGAGAACCCGATACTGACAATGGCCGCTGGGGGTGGAGAAGGCGGTCTTCGGTTTGGCTTCTTCTGTCAGTGGCACTTGCCAATAGCCCTTAGTAAGGTCCAGGGTAGATATGTACCGGGCTCTCCCCAGACGATCCAGCAGCTCGTCTACTCGAGGCATGGGATAGCCGTCGAACTCGGAGACTTCGTTGAGGCGGCGGAAGTCATTGGAAAAATGGAGGGTGCCGTCCAGTTTTGGGACCATGACGATGGGGCTGGACCAGGAGCTGTGCGAAGGCTCTATTACCCCTAACCTCAGCATCTCCTGCACTTCCTCTTCGATGGCGTGTCGCCGAGCCTCCGGGACTCAGTAGGGCCGCTGCCTGACAATGGTTCCGGGTGGTGTGCGAACATCATGTTGGAGAACGTGGGTCCGCCCAGGGAGTGGGGAGAACACATCGGAGAATTGACCGACCAGATGTTGTAGCTCCTTCTTTTGGGCAGCCGATAGGTGGGGGTTGACGTCGACAACCACGGGGTCAGTGGTGGCCAGGGCGGCCAGCTGGGTCCTAGTCCCGACCCATCGTTTCAGGAGGTTGATATGGTACAGTTGATCCTTTTTTCTCCTTCCGGGCTGCCGCACTCGGTAGGTCACGGGACCCACTCGTTCGGTCACCATGTAGGGGCCTTGCCATTTTGCCAGGAACTTGCAGGCGGCCGTCGGAACTAGGACCATGACGTGATCTCCTGGCTGAAACTCCCGTGGCTGAGCTGCCCGGTTGTAGTGGCGTTGGTGGGCTTGTTGGGCCTTCACGAGGTGCTCCCGGACGATTGGCATTACCCTGTCGATCCGTTCCCTCATCTCCTGGATGTGTTCGACGGTAGACCGATGGGCGGCCGGCTGTTGTTCCCAGGCTTCTTTCGCGACGTCGAGTAGGCCACGGGGTTGACGCCCAAACAACAGCTCGAAAGGGGTGAATCCGGTAGCCAAAGAGTATGTACGGTAGCATCTGGTCCCAGTCTCGCTTATCGTCGGCAGCCAACCGACGGAGCATCTGCTTCAGCGTCTGGTTGAAGCGCTCGACCAGCCCATCGGTCTGAGGATGGTACACTGAGGTCCACAGTTGTTTCACCTGCAGGAGGCGACAGAGGTCAGCCATCATCCGGGACATGAACGGGGTGACTTGGTCAGTCAATATCTCCGTGGGGATGCCGACTCGACTACACAGGAGGAAGAGCTCCTGCGCGATAGCCTTAGATGTGGCTTTTCGTAGGGGGATGGCATCTGGGTAGCGAGTGGCGTAGTCCACTATCACGAGGATGTGTTTGTGCCCCCGGGCAGACTTCGGCAGCGGCCCGACCAGGTCCATCCCTATTCGCTCGAAGGGCACATCGATGATCGGTAACGGGATCAGCGGGCTGGGGTGAGGGGTGCGCAGTGATGTCTGTTGGCACGTCGGGCAGGCTTGGCAGAACCGTTTCACCTCGGCATCTAGACCCGGCCAGTGGAATCGGTCTCGGATCCGTTGGATGGTGTTACGTGCCCCCAGGTGACCGGCCATCGGATGGGAGTGTGCCAACTGTCTTCGACCGCGGCACCACTAACAGCTTTTTTTCCTCCCCCGTCCGCAGAGCGACACAGTAAAGCAGGCCATTCTGGACGATAAAGTGGGGGACCGGATGTGGCGGCGGCTGTGTCTCCTTTTCCTCGATCACCCTCACTTGTGTCCAGCAGTGCTTCAACCGTTCGTCCTCGAGTTGTTCTTTGGCAAAGGCCCCGCCTCCCGTAACCTGTTGGAACACATCATAGAAAAGGTTAGCCGTTTGGGAGGGGGAATCACCGTCTTTGGCGCTGTCTGACGCTAGCAGGACGGGGTGTCGTCTTCGGCGGTTCCCGGCAGGGCTGGCAGGTTGGGTGGCGGTGGCGAGCAGGGTCAAAACCCGGGTCAAAACCCGGCCAGTTTCTCCCGAGGAGCACGGGGACGGGCAAATCCTTCACGATCCCCACCTCGACGGGCCAGGAGCCTGGGGCGGCCGAAATGGTGACATGCCGAGCAGGGACCTGTCGGGTATCGCCATGCACACATATATTAGGTAGGCGAGCTTTTGACTCCACTCGCGGGGGAAATACTGTCGGCTGGACCAGACTGACCACACTGCCCGAATCCAAGAGAGCTTGGTAGGTTTGTCCGTTCACCTTTACCTCTGTCCGCGGGGCTTCCATCGGGGGCTCACGGTGGACAATGCAACCTGCCAGCCAGGCCCGGTGTGGTGAACGAGGGGGATCCGTGGGCATCGGCTCATTCTGGGGGCCGGGAACCGCCGGCCTGCTCACTGGTCGTGAGATGCCCTCCGGCGAGCGTCACTCCTGGTGCACCCTTCGGGGAAATGGCGGCGCTCGCTCCCCAGCCTCGCGACATTGGGCCGCTTCCGCCAGCTCGATGGCCTCCACCAGATCTTCCACGGTTAGCAGGTTCCGCATGCCGACCGCTTGCCGAATCTGACGAGGGAGGGCACGGAGAAGACGATCCACGACGACCCGCTCGGCCACTTGGGTGGCGCTGGGATCTCCGGCGAGTAGCCAGTGCCGTGAGAGGCGGGATAGGTCGGCGGCTTGGGCGCGGGCTGGCAACCGGCTGTTGTATTCCCAGTCGTGAAATAATTGCGCGGCCGCGATGGAGGACAGGCCCAAGCGGGACAGGATCTCCTTCCGTAGTTCCCCGTAGGAATCTCTCAGATCCGCCGGCATTGAGAAATACGCTCGTTGCGGTTCCCCCGTCAATAACGGTGCCAGCACGCGCGCCCACTCCTCCTGAGGCCAGCCCTCCTGTTTCGCCGTACATTCAAACATCTGAAGGTAGCTCTCCACATCATCGTGAGCCGCCATCTTCGGTAGGAGCATCGTGGCCCAAGTGTGGGGGTCTGGCAGCGGAACCAGCTGGGCGGCGGCAGTGTGGAGCGCGGCGACCTCGCGTTGGGTCTCTCCCTGGCGGGCGGCCATGTTTTCGGCAATTTGCTTCTGTCTAATGCTCACCTCAGTGAGGTGCTTTAATAACTCCTCCATGGCTGGGGATGAGTCGCCGCCTGTGAAGGAGAGAGGGGGTGAGCCAAAAAAAAAAAAAAAAAAACTCAAATTAGCGGCCGTCCGTAGCCAGGGGGATAACTCAAAATTGCCAAAAGAAGAGAAAAAAAGGACGTTTGTCGGTGATTCTTCAGAAACCTGAACGGGGTAACGGGGTGAAGTGTAACGGGGTGAAGAATCACACGACAAGATTGGCTCGATAAATGCCCCGAAGGGTGCGTTTATTGTGCCATTGTGGTGTGCCAATGTGTCCTGGTATGTGGAAACGGTGCTCCGCAACCTCGAGTGAGGAGTGTCCTGTCCTGTGCTGTGCTCATGCGTAGTAGTTGGCCGGTCACTCACTGCTCTCTGAAAGGTAATGGAGAGGTCTGTTAGCAGATAGTCGTTAGGAGGCATGTCTCACCAGTGTGTGTGTCTCGGCCGTCTTTGTAGCTGCCTTTTGAGTGGGTTCAGCTGTGACCGGCCAGCCCGTGCTGATTGTGTGCAGGTGTTCCTCCTTTGTTTCCAGGGCGACGCTGATGAGTGCTCGGGACACGCGTCACAATATATATATATATATATATATATATATCTCCTCTTACTATATTATCACAGCATCTTATGCAAGTTTGTTACAAGTACTTGACACAAGAGTGTCAAAACTCTGTAACAGAACAGGTTTTTCCAATACAGTTCCTTTTTTCCACTCTTAGTTAAGTATTTCTATTATTTTTGAACACAATAAAGATTGTTAAGTTCTGTTAAGTTGCATCAACAGTTATTTCACTCAGGTTTAGTCTATTTAGTTTGATCACAGCTCTCCCAGGCCAGGTTCTTTGTATCTCAGGCTGCCCACACACGAAATTGTGGTGTGGATGCAGTGGGTAGTTCTTGAACAGTCTCAGGTTCAATATTGCTTTCTCTGTCCAGAGATGGGATAGGTATCAAATGCTGTCTGTTCAGACAAGCAAGTCCACAACAAGCAAGTATGTTCTGTTTTTCAGCATGAAAAAATATGCTCCAAGTTTCTGCCAAGGCCGTTCTGCAAGCTCAGTGGTAATAAGTGGCTCCTTTGGATTCACTCGTTGTTCTATGCAGATTTTACACCTATGTACTACATCATTCAGCTGTTGACTGAGTCCAGGCCACCATACGGATTGTCGTGCTCATTCTCTGCACTTTACTATTCCCTGATGTCCTTTGTGGAGTTTTTCCAGAACCTGGTTTCTGAGTGCTGATGGAATTACAAGCCTGGAATCTTTCAGAAGTAGTCCCTCCTGAACTGTGAGGAAAGCTTGCTCAGCCCGGTATGGTTTCAGTGGACCTTCACACCGTCTTTTATCCGTCCATCCTTCCATACACATCTTCATGACTTTTTCACAGACACTGTCAGTGTTCAAGTGCTCCTTTAGTTTAGCGGGATATGAATTGCTGGCAGGTAAATTATTCATGAGCATGTCCATGTAAATGTTTGTGTTCTCTAGTAACTCAGTGTCATCCCCTTTGAGCTTTGTCTCCACAGGTTTGCGGGAGAGAGCGTCAGCAGTCCACAAACTCTTCCCTGGAACAAGCTCTATCAAATAGGAGTACCTCATCAGTCTCATCCTGAAACGTTGAATTATTGGGGGTAAAGTGTCCAACAACTGTGTTCCGAGAAGACTGGTGAGGGGTTTATGATCAGTCTCCATTTTGAACTCTTTTCCAATAAGGACATTTTTGAGGTGTTTGCATGCCCACGTTAAGCTCAGCGCATCCTGCTCAAATTAAGCATAATGCTGCTCCACTGAAGAAAGAGAGCCTGAAGCATATGCTACAGGTCTCCAGCAATTTTCCCATTGTTGCAATAGGACTGCTCCTAATACAAATGATGAAGCATCCGTGGACATTTTGATGTCTCTTTCTGGATCATACATTGCTAACACAGAAGTAGATGCAAGTTCTTCTTTTAACTCCTTGAATGCTTTGTCTTGCTCCGTTCCCCATACCCAGTGATTTCACTTTGACAATAAGTCTCTACGCGGTCTATTTTCCAAAGCAAGTTGAGGAATGAATTTTCCCATCTGATTCACCATCTCCAGAAAAGTTCTTACCTCACTGACATTTGAGGGTGGCTGCATTCTCCTTACGGCCTCAGTTTTCACAGGGTCCGGTCTGATTCCATCCTCTGAGATGATATGTCCCAAAAAGGATATCTCACTTTTCGACAGATCACACTTATCCACATTAAAGGGATAGTTCCCCCAAAAATGAAATTTAGTCCACGATTTACTCCCCCTCAGGGCATCTTAGGCATGTCTGACATTCCTCTTTCAGACAAGCACATTCTGAGTTATATTCAACATTGTCTTGTCTGTTCCAATCTGTATAATTGCAGTGAATGGTGCCCCTGTTACTGAATCCAAAAAAAAAGTATCCATCCATCATAAAACTACTCCACACGGCTCCTGGGTGTTAATAAAGGCTTTCTGAAGCGAAACGATGCATTGGTTTAAGAAAAATGTTGATTCTTAAAACTTTATAAACTGTAATGTGCAGCTTCCGGTTTCTAAAGCAGGCACGTTCACAACAAGGCGGTTGAGCGTATGACGTAGACGCAACGAAAGGTTATCTGTTTTTTGTAATGTATAGTTTAATGCATTTATTGTTTCTCTGTGTATTTTTATAATATATATTTGTTCGTTTATTATCATTTAAATTTATGTCTCAGGGGCTCTCCGCTGACGATCAGAGCTGCAGACATCATCTCTTGGTGCTGATCCACCATCTGATCGGATACGGACTGAGAAACAGAATAAGAAAGAAACAGGAAAATATTAGCGTAGATGCCATTCTTCTTACTGTCACAAAGCACAGGCACACACAACTGGTGAGTAACAACAAACAGGTTTATTGAAGGGAATCGGGGAATCAGGATCGGGAGTGACCAAAAGCAGGTGAGTGAGCAAAGTCAATGGGAAGTTCAGATGGTTCACAGGCTTCGAGGAAGAATTGGCAAGGAATCCAATGGGTAAGCTTCGAGGTAGGTCGGGAGTGTAGGGAGAGTCCAGAGCTGTCTATATAGTGAACGGTAGACCGGACAATGTGGGGTATGGAAGTGTGTTTATAGTGGTGTGGATTAGTGTCAGCAGGTGCAAATTATAACTGTAAATATCTTCTATTTAAAACTTTATCAAAAAAGAAAAACTTTATTTTCCAGTGAAACTTTGTGTACAAATTTGACAAGAGACAAGCATCCATAATCTTAAATAAGAGCACTAGTAGAAAAAAAAAGAAATAGAAATGGAAAGAAAGTGTTCAGTAGCCTATCATAGCAGAATGACAATAAAGCTCGCTTGAACTTTAAGTAAATTAGATCATGTGTTGAGGGAGTCTGTGATCATTTACATTTTGAGTTTTTTTATCAACAGAGCGCAACAAATAATTTAGACCCTCCAAAAGCCTTGATCAAACATCGCTTTTCTTCGTCTTGTATAATTAAATGTAATACCATTCACTAAAAGGGCAAATGTAATGCGTTTTTACACTCATTCACTTTACACATCCAGGCCCATAGCCAGCTATGAGGTCCAGACCTCCGTAAATGTTTCATGTTCAAAAATAAAATTTGAAAACCTTATGAAAAATTATTTAAAATCATGTCGCTGAATAAATTCATGTGGCTGACTCGCAGCAGCTGTGAAAAGCAGGAGTGAAGGAGCTTGGCGCAAGTGCAGCCTCCGCTCCGCCATGTTGCCAGATCTAGTTATTATAAGCGTCGCTGGACTTGTTTTAATACTTAATGTAACAGCATTAATAAAGTAATTAGGGTATTAATAAAGTGGGAGGATGAAGGTGGAAGTTAGAGATTCTGCTTCCTATTTGCAAAATATAAGAATTAAACTTATTTTGGTGCATTTTTCAGGAGATTGGTTGTGTTTGTTTTTTGTAGCAATATCTGGCAACACTGCTTCGCCGGCACTGACAGCAGCAATCAAAAAAGGAGCACGCGGATAGTTTGTTGCTGAGGAGACCACATTCGTTACACAAACGCAATGATCACCATGATATTATCTGTACAAAACTGTCAAACGCTATCAAAGCAATTATTATTGCACAAATCTTAACCGCAGACCTCACTAATGTAGTGCTGCTGTTCCAACAAACATGTGATTGTGTCTGCCGAACATTTTTTCTGTTATTCGTATAAATTCGTTATTCGTTTTGAAGCCATTATCCGTGCCTTTCCGAATAAGTTATTCGGCTTCGGGCACATCCCTAATTACAATAGTCTAACCTTGAGGTCATAAACGCATGAATTAGTATTTCTGCATTTGACGTTGAGAGCATAGGTCACAATTTAGATATGTTTTTGAGATGGAAAAACTCAGTTTTACAGATGCTAGAAACATGGCTTTCAAATGAAAGATTGCTATCAAACAGCACACCTAGGTTCCTAACTGATGAAAAAGAATTGACAGAGCAGCCGTCAAGTGTTAAATAGTGTTCTAGGTTATTACATGTGGGGTTTTTAGGTCCGATAATTAACACCTCTGTTTTTCAGAATTTAGCAGTAAGAAATTACTCGTCATCCAGTTTTTTATATCGACTATGCATTCTGTTAGTTTCTCAATTTGGTGTGTTTCACCGGGCCGCGAAGAAATATAGAGCTGAGTATCATCAGCATAACAATGAAAGCTAACACCCAGTGTCCATTAACACCATTAGCGACCTAGTGTCGCTTAGCAATTCACTCGGCCAACTGTGAACGCACGGCACAAACTCGCCAGTTGATCTTACTCAGAGGATACAGGGGTGACTATAATACCTTTAAATAGGCTGCACCCTGCTAGCACATAATAAAAAGTGTATTTTTTTCTATAATCACGAAAACTGTAACTTGTTAAGTCAGTGACAGACAGAAATCAGAAGATCCCTAATGACGAGCCCCCGCTTCATTCATTGGTACTTAAGTATGATCTGTCCTGGACACAGATTTGTGGAAACACTAGACTACAACTCTAACCTACTAGAAAAAAAATTTTCAGAAGAGATCAGAATAAATCAAATATAACAATTTATTATTATTCAGGTAAAGTTGTATCATGCCAATTACATAATGAAACAATTAGAAGACAATTTAGAAAGGACAATGCAATTGTGAATCACATTGTAATTCTACTCTTGTACATAGATACTGTGGCTATATAGGAAATAGCCAAGTGACCTACGCAGGAGACAAGCAAATTTAACATAGTCACACATGTAATAGTTATCCTAATTTAACATAAGACACACGGTCTAAAATGCATAGCAAAGCACTCAGATGTTTTAGAGAATAAACTTAACTAGCCTATGTGCACATGTAGTAGCACAAACAACTATATAGTGTGCTCTATTGGCACAATGTGTTTAACACAATTACATTTTTGAATCATACCTGACAGCAGAGAGACACACAGCAGCGAGAGTTCTGGAGCAGAGCTCCAGAGACTCTAACACACTACATGGGGTTTTCTGACTACAGAAATTCCAAAATAGTGTTTTGTCACTTCCCTTATATACCCAAATAAGAAAAACAAAAAATCTTCAGATCAGTTGTAAAAACATAAAAGACCTTTTGGTGTTTTTGGTTCTAGTGCTCCAGGGTCCCACCTGGATGAAGATGGATAAACATTCCCACAGACCCCTAAAGGGGGACACACCTCCTCCTCAGCAGAACATAATTTTAAGTAATAATAAAGTTTTAAATATTTCTCATAATACAAGTGACTACTGTGAAATTGAGACCATTTTACCAATTGCACAGAGAACTTTAAAATGATACCAAACATGAAGGGGGAAAACAACAGGTTCACAAGATACATGATATGTGGTATTTGCATATTCTTAATTAACTTTGAGTAAACTCTTTTGGGGAGAAAGAGGGAGATGCAGAGATGGCAGGGTGATCATCCAGTGGTTGTCCACCTGGTCCTATGAGAGGCCTGGTCACAGGTTTGACAATAGGCTTTTTAGTATGTGAGAAAATGTTCTTGAATGTGCTCTCCGAGATTGCAGTCACATCAGCCCCAGTGTCGATCTTAAATTGCACTTTTGTGCCTGCCACTGCAAGTTCAGTTATCCATGGGTCCTCTTTGGCTGACACTGACCCAAGGAATATGGTGCTTTCCTCTGTCACCTCATAAACTGACTTAACTGAATTGCACACACGCTGCAGGGCATTGGTATTTTGAAAGGGAGGGAGATTTTCCACATTTTGGACATCAACTACTTTTAGCTTTTGTTTTGTTCAGTCTTTGAATACATAATGTGATCATGTTATAATACATGATCACATTATGTATTATAACAAATAAGTGCAGAGGACGCCAATGGCCTAGTGATGTTTCATTTTACTGCGTGATTCAACAATGTTTAAATCCATGTAATTTTAATTTTAACTGGCTCAGTTGCTGTCAATAGAACTCATCGTTGGCTGTTAAAATCTGTGTCTGTTTCCATAACAGAAGACCAGACCATAACAGTAGACAGCATCATGAGTTCACCAGATCCATTTCAGGAGATTGTGGATTCACTTCACTGGGTTCTCACCTCTACCATGTCTACCGCCACTTCCATTACCTCCACCACCATTCCTTCACCGACAGTACTCGCCATTCCCATGGCCAAACCAGCGCCCTACTCTGGCTCAGCTGATGATTGCAACGGATTCCAAATCCAGTGTCCATTGGCCCTGGAGATGCAGCCGCACCTTTATACCACAGACTGAGCAAAAATCACTTTCATCATTTCTCTGCTATCAGGCGAGCGCTCTAATAGGTGGAAATCATCTGGGCGGGTACTGTAACGCATTCTCTCGATAACTTTGTCCACCATTTCCATGATGTCTTTGGAAAGCATGTGGGAGAGCAACTTTACCATCTTCGTCAAGGAAAAATGATTATGCTCTCAAGTTCAGGACCCTTGCAACAGCCAGTGGATGGAATGAGTGCTCGCTCCTCACCACCTTTCGGCAGGCATAAAAAGATTTCATTGGTCCTGAACACTTCATCCAGTTATCCATCAGAGTGGGCAATCGCAGTCATGTCTCGAAGAACTCACTCACTGCTGTTGTAATGCTTACTGCCTCTAATGTCACTTTTCTAGTTAATGTTAATGCCCTCCTTGACTGTGTGTCACCCAGGAATTTTATCTCCAGAAATCTCTGCTGCCAGCTCAACCTCCCGAAGATCACAACAAAAACTTCCTACAAGGTCCAATCGGTAACTGGAAAACCCTTATACAAGAAACAAGTACTCTACAGTGTCTGTCCCATTCAGCTGTGTGTTGGTCAACTACACAACGAATTTCTCAGTCTTCTAGTTCTAGAGAATTCCATCACTGATGTGATATTAGGGCACCCATGGCTTGTGCAGCAAGATCCCATCATCTCATGAAGGACTGGCCAATTGTGAGTGGGGCAGTAAATGTTTCCCAGACTGCTTTCCTAAAATGATCTGTCTTGTTTCTCATCAGACCAAGATACTTCCATAGTGCATACAACCTTATCTGGATACGTAAGGGGGACGAGTGGAAGACTTTTGTGACTACTGACCACTATGAGTACTTGATGATGCTGTATGGATTGATAAACACCTCCTTCATGCATCAGGTGCTCCGGGACTTCCTCTATTGTTTTGTGCTCATCTATATTGATTACATCTTTGTATATTCCCGGAGCATGGCCGAAAATCTGCAGCATGTTGACGAGCCCCCGCTTCATTCATTGGTACTTAAGTATGATCTGTCCTGGACACAGATTTGTGGAAACACTAGCATGTTTCAGGTCCTGAAATGCCTGAGAAAATTCTACCTCTTCCTCAAAGCAGAAAATGCTCTTTTCACCAGTCCTCAGAGCAGTTTCTTGGTTACAGCATCAGCAGCCAGGGCATCCAGATGGACGAGAGGAAGGTGGAGGCCATAAGAAACTGGTCAACTCCAACCATCAAGGAGCTCAAGTGCTTATTAGGTTTTGCAAACTTGTGCAGATGGTTCATTCAGAACTGTAGCTCCATCACTAGTCCACTCACCAGTCTGTTGAAGAACAAGCTCAAGTCTCTGTCATGGTCACCTTCTGCCACCGAAGCTTTCCAATGACTCAAAGATGCTTTTGCCAGTGCACCGCTCCCGATCCACCCAGATCCCAATAAGCCATTCATAATCGAAGTGGATGCTTCCACTACTGGTGTAGGAGCTGTGGTGACTCAGCAGCAGGGGACTCCAGTCAGACTCCATTCATGTGCCTTCTTCTCTAAGAAGCTCAGCCTGGCAGAGAAGAGCTATGATACTGGCAACAGAGACCTTCTTGCAATCAAACTAGCCCAGGAAGAATGAAGGCATTAGTTGGAGGCACAACATCCCTTCACTATGTTGACTGGCCACAAGGATCTTTATATATTTATATGGTCACACTTTATTTTAAGGTCCAATTCTCGCCATTAATATGTGCTTTATAAGCACTAATAAATAGCCATTATCTTAACAATAGTTATGCTAATAAAAAACTAGTTAATAGTGAGAATTAGTCCCTATACTAAAGTGTTACCATTTACTTATATTTAAATATTTAAGATATGCTAAAAGACTAAACCCTCACCTGGCTCTGTGGGCTCTATTTCTCACCAGGTTTAATTTCTTCATTTCTTATCGTCAAGATACCTGCAACATTACGGCTGATGCTATTTTCTGTCTGCATGCTCCTGAAGAGGTCTGTGAAGAACCTGATTGTGAGTCCCTTCCAATGGTCTCCTGAGTCAACTACCGCTTCCACTGCCACTCTGCCAGGCTGCCCACCTGAGCTTCAGGATGTTCCTAGAGCACAATGCACACTCATCTCTGGGCACTGGCCACCCAGGGGCCAATAGCACCCTCTCGCTGCTGAAAGACTACTTCTGGTGGCCTAGTATTGCCAGAGATGTGAAAAGGTTTGTTCAGTGTTGCCCTGACTGCGACATCTCCAAAAGCCCCTGCCAACCACCAACTGGCAAACTCCAGCTGCTGCCCATTCCCAACCGCCCATGGTCACACCTACTTTAGGAGTGGATTTCATCACATATCTGCTCCCCTCTGATGGTAACACATGCATTCAACATAGCAGAATCACAGCAGACCTTCAGCAATCTGAGCTGCATTTTCGTTGCTTTCCCTTACCACTGATCTATAGTCCACAGTCCTACAAAGATATCAATACCACTATTAGTTTTAACAGTAAGCAACCACTTTATATCAACATAAAAAAGGAGTTCAAAACCACCTAGGTTTATTTGTGCAGCAAATGTAAACCTGAGAAAGCATTGTCGCGCTATCGCACCCAAGGGGCCGTCTGACAATTTCACCAACTGGGTTAAAACGTCCAATGTATTTAAATTAAAATGACTTTTAACATTTAAAATAACACAGTCAAATTGTAAAGCTTGTATTGCTCATAGTGATTTTCTACAGATGAGATTTTGCCAATATATATACTGTATGTACAGTACACAATTATTTACATATAAAAGATCCCTGGTAAGGTTTTTTTTTTTTTTTTTTATGTTCCAATGGTTGTAGTACATCGCTAGATACAAAACAACTGTGATCGTTATTATTGATGCTGGTAATTGTTGGTAAAAAAAAACTACAGTAATTCACCAAAAGGGTTTTTCACGTTCCACAGGTTGTAGTATGTTGTGAAATTTTGCCAATATCTCCCTTACTGTATGTACAATTCACTTTTTTCATTTTTAAAACAAAAACAAAAAATCTGTAAGACCTCAAATGGAATTGTTCATTTTCCAAAGGTTGTAGTATAAAATATTGATGTACTTTATATACATTAAGGGAGGTATTAGCAAAATTTCACCTATAGTAAGTGAGTCTAGTCACTAGTAACATACAACATTTGGAACACGAAAAATCCCAAAAAATCCCAGTGAATATCAAACCTAAAACCTATAATATCGCGCTTGGTATTCTATGGGAGAAAAAAATGGTTTGGTGAAACTTGTTGGTTGTGGGCTCATCTGCTTAAATGTACAGTACATAATATACAGTAATATATTGTATTAATTAGATGCTGAATTTAATCATTTATTATCACTGAGGCAAACGTTAAGTGTTTTCTTTATGGGAAATGTTTAACGTGCAGTTTTGCGCGTTCCGTAACTTGTGTTCATATCTGCATCTGTTTGCATCATCAGTAAGATCTGAGTTTGGTCTTTTAATACGCTTGTTTGAGATGAGCAAAATCTGCGCAGAACCGATCACCGGTGATCACCGCGAGATGCATGTCGGTTAGAAAAGTGTCTGACTTTTTTTCTTTTTTTTTTATTAAACATATAACATTCACAGGGGATACAGTCAAAGCAATAAAATACATACACAACCAGAATACAAAACAGTAAATACCTCGATAATTGCAATAACAAAAAATAAATATAAAGAGAAAAACAAATAAATAATAGTTGCCTTGTTGTCATGTCATGCTGACCTGTGCCAAAAAACTCTCGCGACGGCGAGGCGGCTGTGTCGGATCAGTGTTAATTTTGGCAGGCATTTTTGATTTAGTCTTAGTCTTAGTCTTGAGACGAAAATGCTTAATAGTCTTAGTCACATTTTAGTCATTTGAGTATTTCATAGTTTTAGTCTAGTTTTAGTCGACGAAAAGTCATTGTATTTTTGTCAACTTTTAGTATTTACTTTTAGTCAAAGTGCCGTTAACAACATTTATTTTGGTAGCTATTTTATATGTAGTATTCAAACAAAAATAGGCATCAATTCTTCTCTCTTTAGACCATGAATTAAGCTTATGAGAAATTTGAATCAAGGATTGAATTTGGAAAAACTGGAATACATTTTCATTTTTTGGTAGAGATACAAATTAAACTCATTTTTCAGATACAGTAGCTTTACTTAAGTATACATTTATTTAACATATTTTGTTGGTTAACATTTATGACACGGATAATTAGGAATGCTGTCCCTTTAAGACGGAAGGCATGCATGTAATACTGACACACATTCAGTTTTCACCCACCTGTTTACGCTCACTTAAGCCATAACTGACTGTATTTATGTGAGATACTCTGACTCTACACGATAGACACATGACTGCTGTGTGTGTATTTGAGCGCTGAGTACTGAGAGCTGATCGCGCGCTGTACTGAAGAAGTGGAGCGTGCGCGCGAGAGAGAGCGCTTCTATCAGCGCGACTCTGCCTATCCCGCCGTCACTAACTTTAAATTAATCGACAACGAATTGTGACTCCCGGGAAAAACGGGACGTCTGGTCACCCTATCCCTATTGTTTCAGATCGTTAGTTTGCGTTTTGATAGCCTATCCGTCCACTGCTTCTGCCATACTGAGACTAGATACGCCCCTCATCTGATTGTAATCCAATGACAGAGACACACATTTTGGATTTAGGATGTATTTTGAATGTCCGGTAGTCCTCAAATAACATTTTAGTCCCGTCTCGTCTTGTTAATGAAGACGCGGCATTAATTTCGTCATAGTTTTTATCATCAGACATCAATTTTAGCTCGTCAACGTCTCATCTTAGTCACAGAAAAAAGGTTCGTTGACGAATATTTTTCGTCTTAGTCTTCGTCGACGAAATTAACACTGTGTCGGATTGAGCAGTCGGGCTCAGTTGCTCTCCACCGACTGTGCTGATCAAAAGCACAAAGCGACTGACTGATGACACTTAACGCTCATTGGTTCAGACAACTGTCATGTTGTGTTCTCTGCTAAAATGTTTTTGTTTTTTTTTTTTTTTTAATCTGATTTCATGTGATTGTGTATTTAAATTATGCTTGAATATTCCCAAACACTATGATAGTGCGATCTCTGTGTGAGATATGTGATTGTTGTCATATTTCTATAAAAATCTAAAATACATGTTTGTATTAAAATAGAATGGATGATAAATACGCCTTTTGTATGGGATTAAATAGGAAGCACTTTGAGTGTCCTGTTCATCATATTTATATTCATATAAAAGCAACAGAACTGAAATTATATCACATTTATTAGCAGAACAGCACATGAGTGAGAATAACGCGATATCCGCCTTTGATCTCGTATGTATCTGTTCCACTTCGAGAGGTCAGAACTGTCCGTCTTGACTGCGCTTATTTCACTCCTCCCCTCACTGCAGCCGCCTACTCTCGCCTACATTTAAGGCAAGGCGCATCTCAAACAAGTCTAATAGCTGTCATTGTGCTAGTGCACTACTGAGCCACGTAATGTGTTTTCTTTAACCGATTTCTGAGGGAAACAGCGTGAAACCTTGCGCGTTCGTTCATATTCTACATCTGCTTAACTGTCCATTTAGTTTGCATAATCATCAATAAAGTGTATTCTGAGATCTGAGGTCTTATATCACTGTATTAGTTCACTGTGGTGAGTTATGCATCCTTTGGGAATCCTGGAGTGTGACGTATGAGGGGAACCCCAGTGTTACAGCACAGCGTCACACAAGCCATGATACAGAGTTACAGAAACTAAGCAACCGAAAGCAATATATGTCTTCCTCAGATATAATGTTAGTGCTGTGCTTCAGCGCTGGGTAAAAGAGCATTATAATCTCCTTTGTGGTAGAGAAAGCTGCTTATATGTAGGCTACGGGAAACAGCTAAAATGTTGAATTAAACATACACACAATCAGCATTTCCACATGTTTATACTGGCCCCGATAATCAAAACTTCTAGCGCTAGCTCCATTTCTGCAAATCAGTTTTTGTAAATGAGTGACTTGATCCACATATGGCCTTCATCAACAGCCGCATGCGCCACCTGCTGGTGAGCGGCTGACATCAGCTGGAGATCATGCATCGGTGCTCTACTGCTATTCCTGCGGTTCCCGGATGTGCAACACTGAATTTTCTGCTGAATTTTAACCACTAAATTTGTGGCAGCGAATTTGGAAAGTGAAATAAAATGACTGAAATTTGCCTGTCGAATATTATACATCGTATTTTTAAACAGATTGAATATTTTGGAAGTGAATTCTGGAAGGTGAATATGAATTATTTAATTTTTAATTATGAAAATGTGTGTGAAATATTTTGAATTGAAATATTCACAGCTTAAATAAACAACTATGTTAAATTTCAGGACCTAAAAATGAAAGCCCTGGAAATACAAGGCATTAAAATTCAAGCACTGTTAATTGCAATGCATCTTTTTTTCGATTTGTGGAATTCAGCATGATTTATGTTTCAAAAACTATTGTCATTTTTCTGCTTCCATAGTCTGCTTCCATAACAACTATATCAGTCAAGGCCCCTATATTATATAGTGTTTTATATAATACAAATTGTTTCAAATCAGCTTTACAGTGTTAAACAGGAAAATAGTGTGTCGATAATGCAAGAGGACAATAGCAAATAGTACATTTTTCAGTTAAAGCCAGTTCACCATTGATTCAGTGATGTCATTTTCCAGCTCAGTTAAGTTCTCTACAAATAGTGTGAAAGTGAAGTGTGGCCAAGTATGGTGACACATACTTGGAATTTGTGCTCTACATTTAACCCATCAAAGTGCACACACAGCAGCCAAACCTGAGACTCAAACCCTTCAACCTTCAGGTTACAAGTCCGACTCTATATCCATTAGGCCACGACTGCCCCCACAGGCTGTGTCGGTGCAATCAAGCTGACAATATTGCCAGAAATTAAGTGTCTCCAACTAAGGCGACAGTGGCAACCAAAACTCCATCAGTGATGGAGAAAAAAACTTTGAGAAGAACCACACTCAGTTGGGTGCCTGTTTTCCTCTGGCTAGATGAAATCGGCAAGGTGTGGTTTAAATCCAGGAAGAAACACAATTCAGATTGAGCAGAGGACTCGTCTGGTTCTCGTATCCTTTGCTGAGGATTTGTGCCGATGGCCGGCAAGGTCTTTGAAGGGGATCTGTCTCTGGAGCTCATCTAGTTGACATGGTCTCCGCTGACATTCAGGGCTGTGGATGTCATCTCTAGGTGGTGGATCTGGATAAGTACTGGATCTGGGTGGCTATGGTGACATCAGAATAAGAATGAAACAAACTATTCTTAGCGTAGATGCCATTCTTCTCATGACATAACGAGTACATCTGGTGCTGTGGGAAGTGTGCTCAATTCCGGTTGAACTAATTAATGCAGCCTAACAATCCTTTAACGGATTTAAATTATAGAAATTATTTTCTATAGATTTAATCTTGATTTAAACTGACAGAGTGTGTCTGCCTTCCAAACAACGCTAAGTAGATTGTTCCAGAGTTTGGGCACTAAATAGGAAAAGGATCTGCCACCTGCAGTTGATTTTGATATTTATCAGTTGATTTATTATCAAATGGCCAGAGTTTTGAGATCACAGTGGACGTGAAGGACTATAATGTGATAAGAGCTCGCTCAACCATTCAGGGATTTATAAGTAATTAGCCAGATTTTAAAACATATGCAGTGTTTATGTAATAGGAAGCCAGTGCAGTGTTGACAGAACCGGGGCTAATATGGTCATACTTCTTGGTTCTAGTAAGAACTCCAGCTGCTGCTTTTTGAAGCTGAAGTTTGTTTATTAAGCATGCAGAGCAACCACCCAAAAAAGCAATTCATATTAAAAAGCAATAATAATACAATAATCTAACCTTGAGGTCATGAACTCTTGAATTAATGTTTCTGCATTTGACATTGAGAGCATAGGTCATAATTTAGATATATTTTTTAAGATGGAAAAATGTGTGTTAGACAGTGTTCTTGCTTATTACATGCAGAGGTTTTTGGTCTGCTAATTATTATTATTTTTAATTAATTAATTAATTTTATTTATTTTAAATTTTTTTAGATTTTAGCAATTGGAAATTACTAGTCATCCAGATTTTTATGTCATCTATGCATTCTGTTAGTTTTGCAAATTGGTATGTTTCATAGGGCCGTGAAGAAATAAAGAGCTGAGTATCATCAGCATAACAGTGAAAGCTAACACCATGTTTCCTGATGATATAACCCAAAGGTAACATGTAAAGTGTGAAAAGCAATGGTCCTAGTACTGAGCCTTATGGTACTCTATACTGCACTTGTGATCGATATGATACCTCTTCATTCACTGCTACGAATTGATGACGGTCAGATAAGTATGATTTGAACCATGACAGTGCAATTCCATGAATGCCAAAATAATTTTCTAGTCTATTCAAAAGACTGTTGTGGTCGATAGTGTCAAATGCAGTGCTAAGATCCAGTAGCACTAATTGATAGACCCAACCATGATCCAATGAAAAGAGCCAGTCATTAGTAACTCTGATGACAGCGGTCTCTGTACTATGATACGGTCTCAATCCTGCCTGGAAATCCTCACAGATACCATTTTTCTCCATGAAGGAGAATTGTGAGGATGCTGTCTTTTCTAGTATTTTTGACAGGAAAGGGAGGTTTGACATCGGTCTGTAATTAACTAATTCTCTAGGATCAAGCTGTGTGTGTGTGTGGGTGTTTTTTTTTAATGAGAGGCTTAATAACAGCCAGCTTGTAGGTTTTCGGGACATATCCTAATGACAGTGATTACAATAATAATATTCAGAAGAGGATCTACAGTATGACTTCTGGAAGCACATCTTTTAGTAGTGTAGATGGTACTGGTCTAACACACATGTTGTTGATTTAGATGATTTAAAAAGTTTAAACAATTCGTGCTCTCCTATAGCAGAGAATGAGTGGAATTCTTCTTCATTTGATCTAGAGTGCACTATCTGATGTGATACTGTAGCTGGCGGCTGCATGGTTAAAATTTTGTCTCTAATAGTATTGAAGTTGGAAGTAAAGAAGTTCATAAAGTCATTACCGCTGTGCTGTTGGGAAATGTCTGCACCTGTTGATGCTTTATTTTTCAGTAATTTAGACACTATATTGAATAAATACTTGGGGTTGTGTTTGTTTTCTACTAAAAGAGATGAAAAGTAAGCAGATCTAGCAGTTTTTAAGGCTTTTCTGTAGGAGAAAGTACTTTCCCTCCATACAATATGAAATGCCTCTAGTTTTGTTTTCTTCCAGCTGCGCTCTGTTTTCTGAATTGCTCTCTTTAGGGCATGAGTATGCTCGTTATACCACGGTGTCGTACTGTTTTCCTTAATCTTCTTTAAGCGTAAAGGAAGAATCATGTCAAGTTTTTCCGAGCTGTTGGATATGCTGAGGAATTGAGATAAATCTGACAATGAGTAGGTCCTGAAAAGTCTTGTCTAACCCCATTAGAGTTTAGAATCTTTTACCGTCTCTAATTCAGTGTCTATTAGGGATGTGCCCGAAGCTGAATACCTTATTCGGAAAGGCACGGATAATGGCTTCAACATGAATAACGGATTTATCCGAATAACAGAAAAAATATTCGGCAGACACAATCACATGTTTGCTGGAACAGCACTATATTAGTGAGGTCTGTGGTTATTAAGATTTGTTCAATAATAATGGCTATTACTGCTTTGATAGCATTTGACACAGGTTCGTACAGATAATATCATAGTGATCATTGCGTTTGTCTAACGAATGTGGTCTCCTCAGCAATAAACTATCCGCACGATCCTTTTTTGACTGCTGCCTGTCAGTGCCGGCGAAGCAGTGTTGCCAAATATTGCTACAAAAAAACAAACACAACCAATCTCCTGAAAAATTCACCAAAATAAGTTTACATCTTGTATTTTGCAAATAGGATACAGAATTGCTAACCTCAAACTTCATCTTCCCAATTTTTTAAAGCCCTACTTACTTTGTTAACGGTGTTACATTAAGTATTAAAACAAGTCCAGTGACGCTTATAATAACTAGATCGAACGGAGTGGAGGCTGCACTTGTGCCAAGCTCCTTTACTCCTGCGTTTTTCAGCTGCTGCGAGTCAGCCACATGAATTTATTCAGCGACATAATTTTAAATAATTTTTCATATGTTTTCAAATTTTATTTTTGAACATGAAACATTTACGGAGGTCTGGACCTCATAGCTGGCTATGGGCCTGGATGTGTAAAGTGAATGAGTGTAAACTATAGCCTATATGAATTAAATTAGCGCAAGCCGCGTTGAGGTCTATGCGCGTCTCTCAGTAATCAGAGCTTTGTCTGGAGTTATATCAACTTTGGACAAAAATATCCTAAAAATGGTCCTAACTTCAAACCTTTTCAAATTCCAACTGTAAAACGCATTACATTAGCCCTTTTCGTGAATGGCATTACATTTAATTATACAAGATGAAGAAAAGTGATGTTTCATCAAGGCTTTTGGAGGGTCCAAATGATTTGTTGCGCTCTGTTGACAAAAAACTCGTAAATGATCACAGACTCCCGCAACACATGATATAAGTTATTTAAAGTTCAAACGAGCTTTATTGTCATTCTGCTATGAGTAGGCTACTGAACACTTTCTTTCCATTTCTATTTATTTATTTTCTTTTCCAGTTTCTTTTTTTCTACTAGTGCTCTTATTTAAGATTGTAAATGCTTGTCTCTTGTCAAATTTGTACACAAAGTTTCACTGGAAAATAAGAAGAATAAAGTTAAATAGAATATATTTACAAAGTTATAATTTTAATAAAACAGAATACTTTCTTTAGTTATACAAGGCATATTTGTTAAATGAAAACTACGAATCGAACAGATTTGCATTTAAAATGGTATTTTCATGTAATTTGACTAACTTCCGGTTTAAGCCACACCCACTTGATCTATCCGAATACAGATACAGATACAAATAATTTTGACATTGTCACAGATACATATACAAATAATGGCTCCGCTGCACACCCCTAGTGTCTATGTTTGTTCACTTTTTGACTTGTTGACTTCTGGTTCCTGTCTGTCGTGCTGCTGAGAGGTTTTCGATTGTAGCTCCGTGTAGCTTCACTTTTCTGTTGAATCTCTATCTTACTTTCACTCTCTGTTGTTTAAAGCGATCAAATATAACTATTGTTGTTTGCACTGCTTGACACATGTTTATCTCTCTCTGTCGTGACGAGGGATTCAAATGCAGGGAAATAGTTAGGCTGACAGAAAAGATTTTAGAACTAGAGACTCTAGTTGAGGATTGTAAGAATGTGAGGGCTGTAGATACTGCTTTGGATGCGACTAGCTCAGGGAGTCCTGTGCATTGTTCGGTTCTGGTTTCAGCGCCTCGGCAGCAGGGCAACTGGGTGACTGTGAGGTGGCATAGTCGCGGGTCAAAACACTGCTCTTCCGTTCCGATCAAAACATCAAACAGGTTCTCCCCACTCAGTGACGCACCCACTGAGAAACCTGATGAAAGTTCTCTAGTTATTGGCAATTCTATTGTATGGAACGTGAAAATAGAGACACCAGCCACCATAGTTCGATGTTTACCGGGAGCCAGAGCGCCTGACATCTTGGCAAATTTAAAAGTGCTGGCTAATGCTAAACGTAAATTCAGTATGATTGTTATTCACATCGGCGCTAATGATGTTCAAATTTGCCAGTCGGAGATCACTAAAAATAATGTTAAAGAGGTGTGTGAACTTGCAAATACGATGTCAGACACTGTAATATGCTCTGGTCCCCTCCCTGCTTACCGGGGTGATGTGATTCATAGCAGACTGTCATCACTCAATGGCTGGATGTCTAAGTGGTGCCCGCAGAATCACATAGGTTTTATAGACAATTGGACGAGTTTTTGGGGCAGACCTGACCTGTTGAAAAGAGATGGTCTTCATCCCTCCTGCACTGTAAAAAAAAAAAAAAAAAAAAGTTGAGCCAACTTAAAATTTTAAGGCAACCGGCTTCAGCAGATTTTTTAGTTTTCTCAACTTGTCGTTTTAAGTTTATACAACAAAAGTTTGAGAATTTCCCACAAAAATAAGTTGAGCAAACTCAAAAATTTGCTGAAGCTGGTTGCCTTAAAATTTTAAGTTGGCTTAACCTTTTTTTTTTACAGTGTGGGATGGTGCTCTCTTCTCTCTAGAAATATGGCACATAGAGTTCGTACTTGACTAACTGGGGCCCAGGTCAGGAAGCAGACAGACTGGCTAAACCGACCGTCTGCTAGCCGCCTCACGACATAGAAGTCAGTTAATTTTCAGCACATAGAGACTATTTCACGTAGATATCACACTATAGAGACTGTGTTTGTTCTCCAAACTAGAAAATACAAAAAATGTCCAAACCAATTTAAGAGTAACAATTTAATTGACGTTCAACAAATAAAAAAATTATATAATACAGAGAAACAAATGATAAAGCTTGGTTTACTGAATATCAGGTCCCTTTCTACGAAAGCGCTTTTTGTAAATGATATGATCACTGATCATAACCTAGATGTGCTCTGTTTGACAGAAACCTGGCTAAAACCAGATGAATACATTATTTTAAACGAGTCTACCCCCCAAGATTACTGTTATAAAAATGAATCGCATCCAAAAGGAAAAGGGGGAGGTGTTTGCTACAATTTATAGCAATATTCTCAGTATTTCTCAGAGGGAAGGCTTTAAGTATAACTCCTTTGAAGTAATGGTGCTTCACATAACATTATCTAGAGAAACAAGTGTTAAAAATCAATCCCCTGTGATGTTTGTACAGGCCACCAGGGCACCTTATGCCATGGTCTGTCTGAATACTCGATTCTGATTGGCTGGCAGGTGTTGATTAAATTTGTTGAAGGTAGTTCAACAAATTTAGTTCCAGGTCAGTTTAATCACGTTCTATATTAATGCGCTTCCTACAAACATTGGTAACCATAGTAACATACAGTTACAGTTGAATAGTAATACAGACCAAAATAACCGTCATTTTTATCGTTCCGGTCAAATATTGCAGCGCAAATATTGTTAACATCTTTAATATGTGAATGCTGGGAAATGACCATGGCATAAACCGGATAATCAACGGCTAGCTGTGCATTAAACGATTTGAATGCACTTCGCTGCGCGTCGGGCAGTTCTTCACCTCCACGTCGTGCATTCAAATCGTTTAATGCACAGCTAGGCGTTGAGTATCCCTTACATACAGACTTTATTAAAGAATTTGCAGATTTTCTATCAGAGTTAGTGCTGGCAGCTGATAAAGTCTTAATCGTTGGTGATTTTAATATCCATGTTGATAATGAAAAAGATGCATTAGGATCAGCATTCATAGATATTCTGTTGGGGTTAGACAACATGTCTCAGGACCTACTCATTGTCGAAATCATACTCTAGATTTAATACTGTCATATGGAATTGATGTTAATGGTATTGAAATTCTGCAGCAAAGTGATGATATCTCAGATCATTATCTAGTCTTGTGTAAACTCCATATACCTAAAATTGTAAATTCTACTCCTTGTCACAAATATGGTAGGGCTGTCACGATATTAGATTTTTCATATCACGGTTATTGTGGCCATAAGAATCCACGATATCGATATATCGCAATATTTATAGAAACCTTGTGGGGTGGGGGGTGGGGGGGATGACATATCAGTCAAATTATTTTTTACTTTGAGTTTTTCTTTTTCACCCAACAAACATAAAGAAGTCTTGTACACAGATTAAGGTCTTTGGAGAGAAAATACTGTCAAGTTCAACAGTGTGATGAATAAATATTAATGGTAACACTTTACAATAAGATGTAATTTGTTGACATTAGTTAATGTATAACAATGAATAATACATTTATTACACAATTTATTAATCTTTGTTAATAATAAATATAGTTGTTAATTGTTCATGTTAGTTCACAGTGCATTAATGTTTACAAACACAACTTGTGATTTTAATAATGCATTAGTAAATGTTGAAATTAGCATGAGCTAAGATGAATAAAAGTATTGTTCATTCTTATTTCATGTTAACTAATGTAATTAACTAATGAACCTTATTGTAAAGTGTTGCCATATTAACATCTAAACTGATACTTTAACCTGTTACTTGTATACCCGTATTTTAATCTCTTTAACCTATAGTTGCGCCAGCGCCACTGAAGTCATGCAGTAAGAGAGCTGCTAATTCAGTTTTATTGTGCATCTAGAATGGCTGCAGATGAGGCATTAGGTGCATGGCACTGCGACCAATTTACCATGTTGCCATGTGGTCGCTCAATTTTTCAAGATCCGTTTTAATCATGTAAATGTCAATAATAGATTTGAACAAAGAAATTAAGTGTTACTAAGCACAGGCCGTGTTGATTGCAAATACAAAAATAAGACGAGTAAAGAAAACGCAGTACTTATTAAAATAATCATCCTTTACTTAAATATATGAACACCGAAAACCTCTGTTAACAGGTTAATGTAACTCTTCCCATTCTATGACTAATAAAATAATGGCAATTTACTCTGTATAACTGAACATGGCTTTCCTCGGAGTAGCTGCGTGCGCTGCATCTTCTTCTTTTTTGACAGGTGTCAGGGTTAAGGCGCAATACTGCCACCTGGAGGTCAACCAGTTACTGGCGCTGGAGTATTTACATGTTATCATAAGAGTCCTGTTCATTTTAAATATTGCGGTTATCATCAATACCGGTATATGGTCACACACTAAATTAACACGATATCTATAATTGTTGCTTTGAATATCACGGTTATCGTCAATCCCGGTATATCGCGACACCCCTATGTAGAACCATCACTTCTACCACAAAAGACTGCTTTGTAAATAATATTCCTGATTTATATAAATTCTTCAGCATATCCAACTGCACAGAAAAACTTGATGATGTAACAGAAACTATGGACTCTCTCTTTTCTAGCACTTTAGATATGGTTGCTCCTTTACGCTTAAGGAAAATTAAGGAAAAGTGTCCAACACCGTGGTATTTTATTTATTTATTTTATTTATTTATTTTGTTTAGTTAACAGGGACATTGTACATTAATAGAACATTTCTGTAAATGTACCAGAATTAGCCAAAGGCTATTTTTCATCTGTAGTCCCTGGACCGATGTTACAAGTCACCCTAAAAAGATATGGGTATAATGAGCACCCTAAAGAGAGCAGCCCGGAAAATGGAGTGCAGCTGGAAAAGAAAACAAAACTAGAGGTATTTCGTATTGCTTGGTGGGAGAGTACCATATCCTACAGAAAAGCATTAAAAACTGCTAGATCTGATTAATTTTAATCTCTTTTAGAAGAAAACAAACATAACCCTAGGTATTTATTCAATACAGTGGCTAAATTAACAAAAAAATAAAGCATCAGCAGTTGTTGACATTTCCCAACAGCACAGCAGTAATGACTTTATGAACTATTTTACTTATAAGATCGATGCTATTAGAGATAAAGTCAGTCGTCGGCTACAGTATCTCATCAGATAGAGCACTATAGATCCCCTGAGGAACAATTCCACTCATTCTCTACAATAGGCGAGGAAGAATGGTATAAACTTGTTAAATCATCTAAACCAACAACATGTATGTTAGACCCTATTCCATCTAAACTACTAAAAGAGGTGCTTCCAGAAGTCATAGATCCTATTTTGGCTATTATTAATTAGTCATTGTCATTAGGATATGTCCCCAAAACCTTCAAATAGGCTGATATTAATCCTCTTATTAAAAAAAAACACAACTTGACCCCAAAGAATTAATTAATTACAGACCGATCTTGAATCTCCCTTTTCTGTCAAAGATACTAGAAAATGTAGTATCCTCACAATTATATTCCTTCTAAGAGAAAAATGGTATCTGTGAGGATTTCCGGTCAGGATTTAGACCGTTTCATAGTACTGAGACTGGTCTCATTAGAGTTACAAATGACCTGCTCTTATCATCTGATCGTGGTTGTATCTCTCTGGGTTGCAACCCAACCCAACCCAACCCTCTCTATTAGTGCTACTGGATCTTAGCGCTGCATTCGACACTATCGACCACAACATTCTTTTTAATAGTCTATAAAACTTTGTTGGCATTAGTGGAAGTGCATTAGCATGGTTCAAATTCGTACTTAACTGACCGCCATCAATTTGTAGCAGTGAATGAAGAGGTATCATATCCATCACAAGTGCAGTATAGAGTACCTCAAGGTAGAGGTCTGCGCGGGACTGTTTTTTAAGTCCCGCTCCCGCCCGCTCCCGCGAGGTTATATCCCGCACCCACCCGCTCCCGCGATATATTCACTCTTTGTTCACCCGCTGTCCGCTTTGAATAATTTTCTTCCCGACCCGACCGTTCCCGCTAAATTTAGATCTCGTTTCCAGAATCACACATTTAAATTTCCTCTACTGAAAGAAAGACAGATAGGCTAACAAATAAAAGTGTAGTCTGCACAAAATTGTATTTGTTATTTTATTCGTCTTGTCAAGAGTCTTTTATTGACAGCAAAATGTTAAACGAATTTTGTGTCTTAAGACACGAAATTCGTTTAACATTTTGCTGCCAACACAGTAGGAAAAAAAAAGTGTCAGAGAAAATAAAAATGTACAAAAATTGTATTCCTTATTTTTATTCGTTTTGTCAGGATACAATTCGTTTAACCTTTACAACACAATAGGAACAAGTGTCGCAGAGGGAAACAAAATGTAGGTTGTACAAAAACGGCCTATTATAATTTTATTCGTCTTGTCAAAATACTAAATTCGTTTAACATCTTGCTGTAAACACAGTAGCCTAGGAAAAGTGTCGCGGAAGAAAAATAAATAAATAAATAAATTGGACATCTGTCATTTAAAATTATAGGCTAAGCAAAATATAAACAAAACCGAGTTGAGCGTTCTTCAAGGACAGCGCATCCACACTTTGCTCCATCTTTATTCTGCTCTGTCACTCATCGACAACCTGCCTGTTCTGTCTGCGGGCCATATATTCACTGGTAGGCTAGCCTGCTCTGAGCATCGTTATGCACATGCTGCGCACAGACCTCGCAAATAAAACGAAGCACTGGTTCATGTGTGCAGTGCGTGCATAACAGTCCAGTGCAGGCTGTACCGGTGCTTGAATAAAGTGCAGATATGCTGTTCTGAAAAGATGTCGGGAACGGGATATTGTTAGACCGCCCGCTCCCGTTCAAACTGCACCAGAGTTACCGACCGCAACCGCGTTTTATTCGGGAATTTAATCCCGCGTCGCAAGAAATCTGATCGGGTCCTGCGGTTCCCGCGGGACAGCCGCGGGAATGCAGACCTCTACCTCAAGGCTCAGTACTAGGGCAGTTTTCTAGGGCAGTTTTTTACTTTTCACGCTTTACATGTTACCCATAGGAAATATCATCAGGAAATACGGTGTTAGCTTTCACTGTTATGCTGATGATACTCAGCTCTATATTTCTTCGTGGCCCAGTGAAACACACCAAATTGAGAAACTAACGGAATGCATAGTCGATATAAAAAACTGGATGATGAGTAATTTCTTACTCCTAAATTCTGAAAAAAATAGAGGTGTTAATTATCGGACCTAAAACTCCCACATGTAATAATTTAGAACACTGTCTAACACTAGATGGCTGCTCTGTAAATTCTCCATCATCAGTTAGGAACCTATGTGTGCTATTTGATAGCAATCTTTCCTTTGACAGCCACGCTTCTAGCATTTGTAAAACTGCATTTTTTTCATCTTAAAAATATATCTAAATTGAGACCTATGTTCTCAAAGTCAAATGCAGAAATGTTAATTCATGCATTTATGACCTCAAGGTTAGATTATTGTAATGCTTTATTGGGTGGTTGTTCTGCACGCTTAATAAAAAAAATCCAGATGGTCCAAAATGCAGCAGCTAGAGTTATTACTAGAACCAGGAAGTATGACCACATTAGCCCGGTTCTGTCAACACTGCACTGGCTCCCTATTAAACATCGTATAGATTTTAAAATCTTGTTAATTACTTATAAAACCCTGAATGTGTCAGTCCTCTGTCATGTGTGTCATGTGTTCCCGCCTCTTGTGTCCATATTTGGTCTTGTTCCTGTCCTTGTTAAGTGTGATTATTAGTTAAGTCTGTTCCACTCTGGAGGTCCCCGTCCTGTGTTCCTGTCCATGTCTGTCCTGAGGGGCGTCCAGAGTGTGGTGCGCATATGGCAAGCCCTCCTGGAGCACATATGGCAAGCCCGCCTGGAGTGCAAGCCCGCCGGCTGCCGCTGACTCCAGTCCAGTGAAGGGTCCCTGTGGATCAAGTCCACACGTTACGGCCAGGAGTGCCGTCTTGTTGTGCCCACAGGAGCAGTTTTAATCAACCTGTCTTATCCGCGGAGACTCGTCTGGGGCAGGCGGCTTCTCTTGTTGTGGCCACGGAGGCCATTCCAGCCGCCTGCCTCCCTGTCGCAGAAGTGGAGGTGGTTGCTGAGGGACCTTGTGAGGGCCCCTGACTCCTTGTCATGCCCAGAATAAGCCTCAGCTTCCAAGCCTAGCCCAGGAGGGCTTCCTGTTTCTGTGGGCTGTGTGTCTGGCCTGTCCTGTCCCTGTCTGTTTAGCCCTGGAGGGCTATCCTGTCCTGTCTGTGTGTCTGGCCAGTGTCCTGTCCTGTTCGTTTAGCCCCGGAGGGCTCCTGATACCCCCTAGATTCCCCAAGGAAATTTTGGGGGGGATGGGGGTGGTAGTAGAGCTCTGGGTGGAGTGGCCGGGCCGAGGGGACCGAGGTCACGGCCACGAAGACCATCTGCCATGGCCTCCTGAGCTCCCAGCTCCGCCATGGCCTCCTGAACTCCCTGCACCACCATGGCCCCCTGAGCTCCCAGCCCTGCCATGGCCTCCGTCTGTCTGTTCCACTCTGGAGGTCCCCGTCCTGTGTTCCTGTCCATGTCTGTCCTGAGGGGCCTCCAGAGTGCCCACCCCCCTCCCCTCCATCCCCTCTCTCCCTCCCCCCTCTCCCCCCCCTCTCCTATTTTGAAGTTCATCCTCGTCTGCGTGTTCCTCGTTCCTCCCTGCTGTGTGCACCGTGACAGAATGGTTTTGAACCCTCTGGCCATTTGGTAATACCTAGAATATCAAAATCAACTGCGGGGTGGCAGATCCTTTTCCTATTTAGCGCCCAAACTCTGGAACAATCTGCCTAACACTGTTTGGGAGGCAGACACACTCTGTCAGTTTAAATTTAGATTAAAGACCCATCTCTTTAACCTAGCGTACATAACACACTAATACGCTTCTAATATTCAAATCCGTTAAAGGATTGTTATGCTGCATTAATTAGGTCAACCAGAACCGGGGATCACTTCCCATAACACCTTATGTACTTGTTACATCGTAAGAAGAATGACATCTATGCTAATATTAGTCTGTTTCTTTCTTATTCTGAGATCACCGTAGCCATCCGATCCAGTCCATATGCAGATCAGATGGTTACTGCAGTCACCCGGATCCAGTCCGTATCCAGATCAAATGGTAGATCAGCACCTAGAGATGACCTCCACAGCCCTGAATGTCAGTGGAGATCAGGACACCTACATGAGCCCCAGAGACAGGTCCCCAGTAAAGACCTTCTCACCTAGACGGCCATTAGGACAAGACCTCGGGAAACAGATGAGTCCTTTACACAATCTGACTTTTCTGCAGTTGGAATTGAACTGCTGGTTCGTCTGGTCAGAGGAGAACTGGCCCCCTGACTGAGTCTGGTTTCTCCCAAGGTTTTTTTCTCCATTCTGTCACCAATGGCGTTTTGGTTCATTGCCGCTGTTGCCTCTGGCTTGCTTAGTTGGGGACATTTAATTTCCAGCGATATCGTCGACTTGATTGCACAGTTACTATTTAAACTGAACTGAGCTGGACGATGACATCATTGAATTCAATAATGAAATGCCTTTAACTGAAAATTGAGTGTTTAATCTTGTCATTATACATTATTGACACACTATTTTCCTATTTTGATATTGGAAAGTTGCTTTGACACAATCTGTATTGTTAAAAGCGCTATATAAATAAAGGTGACATGACTAGAATATACGCTTTTCCACCAAAATTACCTGGAACAATTTGTCCCAGGAAGTTTTTTACCCCAGACCTGTTGTTGAAATTAAAGTAAATATTAGCCTATATCAAACAGTATTGCCTCTTTTCATTCTAACATATTAATAGATTAATAGAATAAAGACCAAAGATTACCTGTTAGATTTACCCAAAACAAATTATCTTATGTTTAACCACTACAGAGGCATTAGAGCCAGCGGCAAATGTCAGAAGGACTAGCTGAGTTGAGGCTGCTCTCATCGGGAAACATGAGCACTAAGCGTCCGCTGATCGTTTGGAGCTCACGTCTCCGAAATCAGCGAAGGACATTTTCAAATAGGCGCTGACTTTATTAATAAACCGCAGATTTGAGTTTTAAACAACTACATTCTTGCCTGAAATACTTTCAAAACTACATTTCATGACACAATAACAGTAATATTTAAAAAAAATAAAAAATAAAAAATATGTGAATATATGGTGGTTGAAATACAATGCTGCGTGATCTCAACCAATCAGCATGCTCAGTGCCCAAGTCCCACCCCTGAAAGTTCCAGACCTCTGAAAAAATACTAGCTCGAGAGCAGGAACTTTCTGAGAGGCAAATTTTTACCCGCAACTTTATTTAAATCCTGGTTCCTGCGGTGGAAACACACCGAGTACCGGCCCTAAGTCCCTAGTTCCTGCAGTGGAAACAGTGCTAAAGTCTATTAATGCTAATTCCAATGCATATTTTTCATTATCTACATGGATAAATTGGCAATAATTAAGACTTTTATCTGCAACCAGCACTAACTCAGACAGAAAATCTTATTTTTTTTTTTTTGATAAAGTCTGTATGGTGCCCTGGTGTCCTGTATAAAGTAGCCAGTATGAATGTCAATGTCAGGGATTTATCAATAATCACATGTGAATTCCTCACTACTGACAGAGAAGGCCACACTAAACATGTGGCAAGCAGTGCAAGTGACAATAACAGGGGAAGAAGTCACCATGTTTGTTGAATGTTTCCAACGTTCCACAGTTGTTTGATGAACAGTAGTTTGAAAAACGGAGCAAGAGAGAAAAGAAATGGTAGCATGGATGCATGGATGAAATGCTAACAGGCTAACGGACTGTTAATGCGCTGCACTAGCAGTTTTAAAAAGTGAATGATATCAAATTAGTTTGACAGATAATACCAGAAATATGGTGATAATAAAGTTACATTTTAGTAGTTTAAGCAACAGAGTAACATTTTCCTTGTATTAAGTAGTAAGATAAATTCCAACAGAATCCAACATTCCAACAGAAAAACAAAGCTACAAGGAGCTACAACTGCAAAGCACTGCAGAAATAAATAAAAGTAGCCTACGCTCCAGTTAAAAACTTTAAAAAGTTAAAAAGTTAGATGTCAATTACAAAATAATCACCCCTTAAATTTCCTTTTGAAACTGCATCATCAATTATTTATTTATTTACATTTTTTCATTTATTTTTATATTTATTTTTACAAATTGAGATGTCAAAATTAAATTTAATGGTATTCCCATAGATGCACCTCGAATCCCAGTGGATCTGAAAATGAATACATTCCATTTATGAAACAAACTAATGAGCAATTTAAAAAAAAATGAACAGCATCAATTTATTTTTTTTATTTTTTTTAAATACAGCATTCACCAGTGTCAGTGATGAATGCAACAAGACCAAAAGCCCTCAGGTGGTTCTACCACAGCCCTGCCTGTGCAGAAGTTACAACACTTCATTTTATTAGGAGCAGGCCTCTCTGTTAGTGCAGTCCTGCATAAATAGTTAGGGTAAATACACTATATCATTTCTCTTCACAGTTGAATAGCATTATGATTTCTATGCTGAGCCAGGTGAAGCAGGGTCAGCAGAGGAAATTAAGAGGCACTCGCAGCAGCTGCCGTCTCTCCTCTCTTTAACCATGCTTGACTGCTTCGACCATCAAAAGCCGCTTGTACATGCGTCATAAAAAAAGAAAAACATTGGCCGTGTGTTTAAAATGGTATTAAAATGCTGTTGACCCTTAAAATTAGAAAGTGAAACGTGCAACTCCTTGCATGCCAATTACTTTATGTCTATCTAAAGTGCAGAGGGGAAAATAGAGATGTATATGGTTGAGAGGTGTTCAGAATTTATTGACATGCAGCAGAAATGTGCAATCACTCATATATGACATCACTACACACCTTAACAGTGGGTTCAGACACTTTTGGTAATATTTTGCTTATTTTTGTTGATAAATATTTGTTTAAAATTATTTTCATTTGTATTTTGCGCCCTTGACCCCAGCCTACTCCACAGTTTCATTAGCAACTTCTGTTAATTCTGTTGGATAACTGAATTTGTGCAAAATTTCTACAAACAAACAAAAAGCATGAATAATCATTATAAAAGAGTTTGCAAAATGCTTTTAGATGGAGTATGCCATGTGAGTACTTTTTTACCCAAACTATACCTGCATTTATGAACCTCTTGGCTCATAATTAGTTCCATACAAGCATTCATGTTTGCTTTGATATGTGAGAGCAAAGTCAAATACATATAAATGTCATCTCATGTCTCCAGCTGATCATCTTCTATTAATAGCTCACATTATGTATATAAAGAGATAAACTGGCGTGAGGCCTCTACTTCTGATCTATTTGAAGAGGCTGTTTGTGTAAATGAGTTGGTTTTCATTATGAGTTTTTATGTTAAATGGGACATTCACAGAAGCAAATTTACAAAACTGTTAACAAAACATGGTCTAAAACAAAAATAAATTCATATAATCGGCTCATTCAATTTCCTTGTTTAGCCTAAATTAGTTTGAATAGATATTCAGAAATTTCATTTTCACTCACTTTTAACACTGACATTTATGTTCCCAGGTTCCCCCCACTACTCACCCCCAGCCCCCCATCCTCCCCACATACCCCCCAGTGATTTCTGGTAGGAGCACTACCACAAAGAGCCTATCACAGGACACAGAGGATATGTTCACTCGATCCCACCACACGCCCGCTGTCCACTCCCAGTGCGACTCTTGCTGCATCCCATAGTCTTCTCAGCTGTACCCACAGCTGGTAGCAGCCCTATGGGAAGGCTGGATTATTGCTGGGTTAATTTCCTGATGAATGTCCCACCTCTGTATTCAGTTTTCCCCAAATGACCAATTAAAGTACAGCAACTGGCACGGCGTTGCTCGGCAGCAGGTTGCCGGGGGCAGCGAGGCTAGAGGCAGTGTCAGAAGGTGTGTGCTTCACGTTCAGAGACTGAGCAGTGTGTGTGTGTGTGTGTGTGAAGAGAGGGGTGTCAAAGCTTAAGAGAAATAATTATAATATCCATTAAAGAAAAAAAAAAAAAAAAAAAAAGTCCCAAGACTGAAACTAGCTTTTCTGTCTGTATAAGTTTGGGTTATGTGCATAAATTCATTGAGGTTTTAGGCTAATAATAGATAGTGCTTGCATTTTGTTAAAAATCCCCCTCAGCATTTTGGATATGCTTCTGTACTAACACTTCCCATTTATGTGTCTGTGTGAAAAGTCAGCATGAATCCTGGCAAATATAAGAAATGCATGCATTTTCTGAATAATTCATGAATAGTATCATGAGATTGTTGTGAAAAGCGAGTGAAAAGATTTCTGCGATGTGACCTATAGTAGTCAACATCAACCACATACAATGCTTTCTAACAGTTTATTTATTTATTTATTATTATTATTATTTTGCTTATCAAAAAAAAAAAAAAAATCTTTGAGTGTTGGTTCATTGCACATTGTGCGTGAAAATATAAAAATGCCAAATAAAGACCATAATACTGAGAGTATAGTTATGTAATATAGTGTTCATAGTGTCAGCATGATTGTTTTGTACACTTTAATGATCATAAGACAATTAAGAAGTAAGATTTTTTTTTTTTTTAAAGGTGGTATGACTGTACATTATCTCTTGATGTACACTATACTGTCACTACTTCTGTTGCAACATGATTTTAAGAATGTATAATGGTTGTTGAAATCTATATCATGTTGACTTTAGGATCTGTGAAACTTATAGTGAAAGCTTATAAGAGGAAGAAAAGCATGAAAAGTAACCATTCACAATTACAGCTCGAGATGGTGTAACATTTTACTGTGCTTCCTCACACTGTTAACGATTTACAAAGAAAATGTTAACTGTAACCTGAGTTACCATCTCAGACATAAAGGAAATTCAAGGACCATAATCAAATGAATGTGATGATGCTTCACATATACAGAGATCACATCAGACACACATCCCATGACCTATGACAAATGGAGGTTTTGCAGTAGACTCCAAAACCAGAATCTCATCACGTTTCCATGATACAAAGCTTTTGAGTTTAACTCTCTGCAGTCAGAAACAAACTGATAGAAAGACAGGAAGGGAGAGAAAGACATAGTGGTATGACCATATTGTCTTCCAGATCTAAGGGACGATTACAAACAAAGGATGATGTTGTGCAATATCCGACCCTTGCTCTGCCGGAGTAGTCCGAACAGAATCAAAGCAAACAAAGACTTGCTCCTGTCTGCACCTCCAAAGAGGAAGAGACAACGCACACACGACCTGCTTCCTTTCATATCCACTCTTATAAAGAACTCTCAAATGAAAAATGGGAGGTAACATGGAGGGGAGGTACGGGACACGCTGAGCCTTTATAGTGGGGTCGCAGCTAGGATCACCATGATAAGGTCACTCTAGAATCCAAATTTACACCCTATAATTGGCTAGCTGGCGCGCCTGATTGCATTCTAGAGCTGAGTGATGCTTTAACAGCCTCTGGCAGGAGGAAAACGCAGCCGATCAAAGAAATAAGAATATAGATGTCATAGTGATGAAGAATTTTGCTTAGAAAAAAAGTACTTGGAGGTTTTCTGGGTCTACAAGTTTAATTAAAAATTTTGAGTGTTAATTAACTCCAATACAAAAGAGTGACAAAGTAATACAGGATGAGAAAGAAAAACAGAGAAAGAAAGTGAAAAAGAGAGCATTAACTGGAGTAATTTGATCAATTGGGCATGAAGAGAGGAGGTTTATTTGGTACAGGGAGCAGCTTCCATTTAAAGTGTGAGTTGAGTTAAGTGGAGTTTGATTGCGCTGTTGGATTGTCAGGGGCAACACTGGATGGCTCCTCACTCCTCTAATTAGAATCATATTCTTCTAATTAGAGGTCCATAGCTTTGCTTAGGAATTTTAGCCACATGTGAGGATTGCGCATAATGCGTGTCATAAATAGTGTTTATGGCTAACATGGTTGTCACCATCAAACCATTAAATCTAATGAATGAGGATCCAGACAATTCACCTGAGCGCATTAGGCCTCATCTCTGTGAGAATCCATTATCCTAAAGAGGGTTTGGGGTGCGCCGGTGAAATAGGGTCTCAAAAGTGGCGCCAATTTTAACCACATATGTTCACTCTGTGGCCATCTTGGTAATTCTTGTCTGCTTTAATGAGGAAAGACAAAAATCTGCAAAAATTCTCTCTGTATGAATGCTCATCCAAGCTTCATCCCTCAGACTCTCCTATTGTTTTTCCCAGGAGACAGTTTGTGGTCTCTCTTGGCTGTTGGTCTTGGGGGCCTTGCAACATGTGAAGAATGAGCACTGTCTGTCGCCCACACATTCGTACACGCTGTGAAACTGTCTGAGAGGATGTAGACATATTCCAAGCACTGATCCATAGCACAGAATAAACAGCAGCTGATCTGCAACGCTCCCCACTTCCTGCAGAAGAGATTGGCTGGTAGACTGTGACCCCTGCGGACACACAGGGTAAGCCACTGTGAAGGTGGGTTACCCTCAGTGCTTAGTTCTTCTGTCATTTGGTGACAGAGTGTCCGGACTGTATCAGGATACTCATATTACAAGTCATGGATGAAAGAATAGATATATATATATATATATATATATATATATATATATCACTGAAGCAACATCAGCATGCTGAACTTCAACAGATTTTTTTTTTATTATTATTGCTGTCAGTATTCAAAGTAAAATCATAATAGAGATTATACAGCAAACAGAATTTAACTGAATTTGAATCAAGCATCAGAATTTCCGCTAAAGTTCTAGCAACCCCTCTTGTGTCCGGCTAAAGCAGCAGTAATGGAGAGTTTCTCCATGCAGACACTGCAGCGAGGACACTGTAAAAAATGGCAGAGGCAGGCAGGGATGTAATTAAGGCGGCTGACACTTTTATTCTGGGTAATAGGAGGCGAGGGCCCAGTCTATTCCCTAACGCACTCCCCACACGCCACAGAGCGCATTTTAATACCCGCACATACAAGCACCTAAATGCCACTCTTATGGCCCTCATGGAGAGGTAATATTGATGTGTAAATAGGATAAATACCAACATCCAAGGGTTTAAGGGATGTAGTAAATAAACATCAACTAATACACAACAGGCATAAACACTGCAACGATCTATGTCAGATAGGGAGAAGGCGAAGAGAGATACTAAGGAAGAAATCATGCCTTCATCTGAGGTACACAATAATGCACTACAGAACAGGTTTAAACCTTCCTAATATAAGCCGCCACATGCACACATGCACACATGCAGAGAAATACCATCATGAAAACATGCTATGGGTTTCTTGTGTTATTAAACATATGAAGCACACATATACAGTGTTCTTAGACTAATTTCTTAGACTAATTAAACTAATTTTGTAGCCATTCCTTGGAGTCAATTTGACCCATCCTTCATTAAAAATAAAAATAAAATTGCATGTTTTTATAAACAAAGCTATTGCACAAGTTGTGGGTCAATTTGAGGGGGAAACAAGAAATCTGATAAAAGCTACAGCTAAAATAAAATTAAAAACATGAAAATTTTAAAATACTGCCTACATCATACCTATTTGATCTTGGAAAAACTAAAGTTCATTTTCAATTTTGACAGCATACAAGGGTCAAAAGGTATGCGAATATTTGCTTACAACTTTTGCAGAGCAAAAATTATACTATGCTTTAAAGGACTTATTTTAAAATTGCTTTGAAATATTAATAAAAGCAATAAGTTTCTCAAGGCTGAGCATTACACTCACTGTATGATAGTGATAAACCAAATAATATAGTTTCTTAAATGTAAGCTATTTGTAGATGCCAAAAGCAACTTGGCACCTTAATATAGATCAATGTGTGAATTTATTTATTTATTTTTTATTTTTGCAATGGCTTTAAATGCAGTTCATTGAATTAGAGCAAGAAATATCAATTTTAAAAACCATTTTACATCAGTGGAGAATAGAATACTAGAATGAAACTCACCTCAGAAAATCTGCTGTCTGTGCATAAAGAACAATGTTGCATCAGATGAACCGGACTGGATCTTGACATATAATGCAGATGTTAATGATGAAGAACACAGACATCAGGCCATCCTGCCACCAACTAGCTCTACCAATTTTATCTGCAATAAATAACCCACCATCATTGAGACTCTGGCACGCCATAATGGCAAGTGAAATATGCTGGTATGATAGAACCTATAAATCCAGATTTTCCTATGGTTCCCTCAGGCTAGAACAATATGTAACTATAGCAGTCTGTGTCAGGTGGGGCTATCACTGAACTATCATAAAATCTAAATGGGTGCTAATTAGCAGCGTCTTCCCCTTTCGACTCAGTATTTCTATTGACATTTTAGTGAGCTTCCACTGCCTTCCTTCACTAGAACACCATAACTCACAGAAACAAGAGAAGGAATACAAGGAGAGATTTCTACTTCTACTGCACAATAATGAAACCTGCTATATTTGCTTAATATGTAAATATGCTTGTCATACAGCATGTTTGGTATAGGCAAAGTTTATACTTGCACTTGCATATTCACAAAGGAACATTTTATGGCTTCAAGATTGTTCTTAAATGGTTCAGCAGATTAAAGGTGTTCTTAGTTATGTTCCATTGAAGTATCAACTTTGTCTCAAGTCAAGTCAAGTCACCTTTATTTATATAGTGCTTTATACAATTCTGACTGTGTCAAAGCAGCTTTACATTGTAAACAGGAAAACAGTTAGTCAATAAATATCAGACATTTCTCCTAAAAACGGAGAAACAAAAATAAAAACAAATGAGTCAATTGTCAACACAAAGTAAGAGTACTTAGCTGTAAAATCACTATGAATACCAGCGGTGGGTAGCCTCTGGCAAAGACTTGGTATATCCAAGCCATTTGAGTGAATGACCGCAGGGATTTGCTTATTACTATGCATTTAAAAAAAAAAAAAAAATCCTTTTCATTTAAGGTGTAATACGAAGAGTACTACTAATAATAATAATGTTGAAAATATGTATTCTGCATAGTAAAATGTTAAAAATAGGCAATCCTAACAATAGGTACATTACATTACTTGAATTTTGATGTTGGCTTAGTGTGTCAAATCCTTTAGAATTAGTTAAATACAGAGGATTCATTCAGGAGCAAATTAAGGTGGCCAGATTATTTGAGTTTTGAACGCCACTTTAAAAGGTGAGGTAACACTGATGCTGATGCACTACATAGAGATTAATGCATTTGTCAAACACCTTAAAAGGTTCTACATATGACTTTTTATTTTTTTTAATCACTAGATGTTGCACAGGAGGAACACAGCATATAAGACCAAAACAAACATGGTGTGCTCCAGCCACACTTCCGCCCTCTGTTCGTCCACACGCACCTTCATGCAACATATCAAGAAAATGCTATACATGACGAAACTGAAATACCTTTTGTAAACAATGTTAAGTGACAAGGTCAGTATTATGCTAATATAGAAGCATAATACCAGTCAGGAAGTTCGCCATACTGCAAATGTGGAAGTTTGCCATACTGCGCTCCACCATCTTGCTTTTACAAAGTGGTATGGGAGCTCTCTCTCGCACTTCCCTTATAAATGACAGTAACTATCACACCCTAGTCATCCCAGCCACCAAAAAATGAAGAAAACAAATCTAATTCTTGCAAACAAAACTAAAACAACACATTTTTTTTTTTTTACATATAGCGTTGACATTAAATTGGAATAAATCTAAGAGAATATTAATGAAAATTAACTCTACAACATATTTCAAAATCTGACTATAACACATGCAACAGGATGTCTCTTTAAATATAGAACATTGGTCTGGAAGTATTAACCCATTGAGAACAGTACAGTCAAGCTTAAAGAGAGTCTCAAAGGACAGTCACACTTTGAGTATCACCAAACGCCAATGGCTTGTACATGTTGGAGTCAGGCCTTAACCCCATTGAGAATCTTTGGGATGTGCTGGAGAAGATTTTGCACAGCGGTCCGACTCTCCCATCATCAATACAAAATTGTGGCGAAAAATGAATGCAACTCTGGACGGGAATAAATGTTGTGACATAGCAGAAGCATATCGAAATGATGCCACGGCGAATGTGTGCCGTAATCAAAGCTAAAGGCGGTCCAACGAAATATTAGAGTGTGTGACTTTTTTTTTTTGGACGGGCAATGTATAATTTAGCAAAGAGCTCACTCTTGACTTATTGATATTCTATTGGTCACGTCTTCACATGATATGAATTCGTAGGTAGGTCTTTTGAAGCGTCTTGGAGATGTTGCCACAGTTCTTCTGGATTTAGTCTGTCTCAGTTTGTCCTGTTTCTTCATGTCATTCCAGACAGACTGGATGATGATGAGATCTCTGTGTGGAGCACTGGCTGTTGTCAGGCTCCTTGTACAAACAAAAATCTCACTGGATTCTTACAATTCATGGCAAAATTAATATTTGGAAATGTAAACTAACAAGCCGAAACTGCTTGCTGTCTGGGCATTTTTTAGCTGGTGAAATTACTAGTGTTCTAATAATTTTGGCCACCACTGTAGGATATTTACAGGTCTACATGCATTACATTTGCATACACTCTAAAAAATGCTGGACAACCCAGTTCTGGGTAAATATTAAACAGAACACATGCTGGGTTAGTTTGACCCAGCTGGTTGGGTTAAACATTTTTACCCAACATCCTGGGATGTTTTATTTAAGTCAACTATTGTTTAAAAATTACTATATTTCTGGCTTAAAATGGGCTGGAAATTAAAAATCACACACAGAATTACTAGAGGCAACAGCAATAATCAAAAGATGAACATTTATTAACAAGCAAGAAAAATATAAGAAAAATATAAGACAAATTGAATGTATTTGAGGGAATACAGCATAGTTTACAATATTATATATATATATATATAATATATACACACTGTAAGACCAAATAGTAAATCTTTCATAAAGGAATTGGGTTGTAATTACTCAAAAGACATGAGCTTCTCTTCATCGTGCAGCCCGCGCAACTGGTGAGTTAACGTAGGTTCCTTGCTTTATTTGTTTAAATGTGTTTAGTGTCTTAGCAGTTAATGTATTTTATGCATTTGCAAATTATTTGAGCCATTTTATCCCGCCTCACTAAAGATCAAAAATCGATTGAATTGATGAAGCAACTGTATTTAGATTTATAAGTCTGTCTTTTTGCATCGAGTGAGCACACATTAAAAATGTTTTTGGGTAACAAGTTGTAATGACCTCAAATTTGCGGTTTTGATTCGTATATTTAATTGGCTGGCATTGCTGGACATAAAGTAAAATGATTTTCAGAGAGGTTTCCCAATAATTTGATTTACTTTGTTCCACGAGTTGTAAATTTTTGTAAGGACAGGTATTTATAAAAGCAAATTATACAGTATAAACGCATATATATATATATATATATATATATATATATATATATATATATGTTTGTATTATGGGATTAAATTAAGCACCATATTTCACATAATGCCTAGTAAGTTAAATAACTGATTTGCTTCATGTGCTTTAAATAGAATTTTCCTGGTGTTTTGGCAAATATTACAACCTGACTAACTTCTCAATCTGTTTCTTTTCAGGATAAAAGTGAAGCAGCTGGAAGTTTAGTTTGGTATATTGATGTCCAATTATTAATTTTAATACGCATTCATTGTATAAAGATACTGGAGCCTACAGATTGGTGAGATCCTGGATTGCTGGCCTGCTTTAAAATGGAGTCACAGGTAAAAATATTTTTCTTAGCACACTTGAAAATGTTTTATATTTAAAGGGATAGTTCACCCAAAAATTAACATTCTGTCATTAATTACTTCGCCTCATGTCGTTCCAAACCTGTAACACCTTTGTTCATCTTCAACACAAATTAAGATATTTTTGATGAAATCTGAGAGCTTTCTAACCCTGCATAGACAGCAGTGTAACTGAAATGTTCCCAGGCACAGAAATGTAGTAAGGACATTGGTAAAATTCTCCATGCTGACATAGAACACGCATGCTCGGAGCCTTGTTTACAAGCAGAGGAATGCACACGCATGCATCGTGGTACTCTCTATAATGGTGGAAGATGGTGACTTGGAGGAGAAGTCAAGAATAAAGTCGTTATTTTTGTTTTCTTTGCACACAAAAAGTATTCTCGTAGCTTAGTAAAAGTATTCTCGTCACATGGACTATTTTACAGATGTCCTTACTAATGTTTCTGGACCTGGGAACATTTCAGTTACATTGCCGTCTATGCAGGGTCAGAAAGCTCTCGGATTTAATCAAAAATATATTAATTTGTGTTACGAAGATGAACGAAGGTCTTACAGGTTTGGAACGACATGAGGCGGAGTAATTAATGACAGAATGTTAATTTTTGGGTGAACTATCCCTTTAAATATAAAACATTTTCAAGTGTGCTAAGAAAAATACCGTTTTAAAGCAGGCCAGCAATCCAGGATCTCATTAATGTCATTAATGACAGAATTTTCATTTTTGGGTGAACTATCCCTTTAAAGTATTAGTTAGCCCAGAAAAGAACATTTGCCATTAATTTACTCTCTCTCTCTGGCCATGCAAGAAGTAGCTGATGTTCCTTCTTCAGTAGAACAAAAGATAATTTTTAGCTGAACTCATGGTCCTTGGTGATTCATAAAATGCAGCTCAACGGGTGCCATCGCTTTGCGAGTCAAAAAACATAAACAAGCAACACAATTCATAGGCATGGTGGCACAGAAATCTTGAGCTCCTGACTCTGGTTTTCCTGGTCATAATGTGCTGTCTGTGTCTGCTTTTTGACTTACAAATTGGTGGCACCTGTTGACTTGAAGTTTATGAATCATCAAGGAACACGACTTCAGTTAAAAATCATCTTTAGTGTTCTATTAAAGAAAGAAAGTAGCTTACATCTTGGTTGGCTGAAGGGTGAGTAAACGTCAACCTGAAGAACCAGAAATAAAGTTGATCCCACAGGAAAAGTGTCTGAAGTACTTAGTTGAAGTGGTTACTCTTCTTAATGGCTGATAGGGTTGATTTTGAGTGATTTCGGTTGTGTACATACAGACGTTTTAGGGTGATGCATAGTATTGTGTGGCTGTGCTGATTAGATTCCATGTTAAATCAAGATTCTCATACTCAAGTCTCTAATTCTCACTCTGAAGGAAATAGTAACATCCATGCTGCTGTCAATGATGTCCATGATGAGCTGCTGTCCTCTGTGCTCCCTCCGCCTATCTGCTTGAGGATGACTCCAACGTTCTCAAGATGGGGGATGTAAGAGATCATATTGCTTAAGCCTATGATACACGGGGCAACTTTTTGAGCAATTTTGCTGGGCAAAAAATGAGACACAGGACACACGACCGATCTAAAGTATCCAGATAGAAATTTGTTGCCCATTCTCAATGGGAAAGTGCCCAATCAACATTGCTCAAAAATGTTGCCCCGTGTATCATCACCTTTAGAATTGAGAGAGAGATCACTAAAAATGAAAATGCTGTCTAGTCCTCATTTACACTCTTGCAGAAGACCAAAGAATTACTACAATTATAAAGGATATATTCAAAACCTGGAACTACAGCCTGAATGACATCTGAATGGCAGGAGAGATTGTTGGATAACCAAACCGTTTTTGTTTGAACTGGCTTCCATAGTATAGAAAGAAATACTATGAAAATCAATGCAACCTGACACTGTTCAGTAATCAACAATCTCACCTTCCATTCAGATGTCATTCAAGTTCTAATTGCAGGTTTTGAATATAGGCTATTAGTTATAATGTAGTTATTGTATGGGATAGAATGGTTTGGAGTAGATGTAAATATATGTCATTTATTAGCAGTCAGCCTTTGGAAGTTTAGAGTAACTTTACTCTGTTTTTGTCTTCAGGTAGAACAATCTGATGAACCAGACACTGAAGATTTATCACTTTGTCTCCTCTCCATTAGTGACAATTCAACAGTTGCCATGTTCTTCTGCTCAGAGAAGACTGAAGTTGCACTTTGGGTAACATAGTTAACGATTTCCCCATATTGGCTCATGCATTTGTCATGCATTTTGGACTAACTTGCGCCTTGGATCTAAGTTCCCCAAAAGAGTTGGACAATACATTTGACTTTACCCGGAAAGTCTTGATGGGTCTGGAGGATGGGAAGCTGAGACCCAGAGCATTGAGTCTTAAAAATGAACTTTTGTCAGTAGAGTTTCCTCAGTGTTTTAACAAAGGTACTCCTTTATTTGACATTTCATTTAAACTTTCACTTCTGTCACTTTTAGTGAATATTATTTATTTATGTTTTACAATATTTGTCTAGTATTTAATTTGCAGAACATTTTTTTTGTATACATTTTGTATACATTCCATATACAGTACCATGTTCATCCACTCATAGAAATGACAGTTTAAAAAAAAAAAAAAATACATTGCTCTATTTTGAAATCTTTCTCGTATATTATGTTCTTGTATAACTTTATATTTCTAAAGTTACTGTTAGATGTGAATTTTGGATGTGTTCCTATTTTAGGGAAGTGTCTACAGCTGAGTGATATCCAGATATCCATATTGTCCACTTCTAAAAGTGACAGTTACTATCTCAGCTCATTTTTCAAGGACCTTGCACTGTTTTGGAGAATGTATTTCCATTTGATGTTGAACAATTTAATATTTATGTTTTGTTAATGATTTGTGGTTGCTTAATAAAAGAGTAACTTGCATTTAAATTGTCTGTGTTAACCCGTTTTTGTTTTTTATTTTATTTCAGAATGAGTATAGTTGGTGTATAGTTATTTATTAAAACTATAATGTTTTTCCGAAGGTAAACTTAATTGTAATGTAAAAAAAAAAAAAAAAAAGTCATCTTTAATTAATTTTAATTGGTTCTGTGAACCCAAAAACAACTTGTAAGATTTAAGTTAGTATCAGTTAAAATGACTTAGTAACATTTACTTAAAAAATTTCTTTTGAGTTAATATAACTTAATGTCGATGTAATCGGTTTCAACTATTTTTTTTAGTTATATTAACTTATCCGGTTTTACAGTGCAGTGATGGGAAAAACGGAGTTATAAATAAACGGCGTTACTAACGGCGTTATTTTTTTCAGTAACGAGTAATCAAACAAATTACTGTCTCCCCCCTTACAACGCCGTTACCGTTACTGACAATAAAATGCGGCGTTACTATAATTTATAATATTATTATCATTATATTTTTCAGTGTATCTGAATGGATGCACAGTGTAGTATTTGACAATGACATACCGTAAACTCTAGTGTGAAGGCGCATGACTCGCCGTCGCTTTGTCTCACACGCGCAAAGAAAGATACAGAGCAAGATAGTCTTTCATAACATGCAGAAGTGATGCGCTACATGTAAACGATATTCTTTGTTGTATTTTCCTGTCAAAATAACGGAGTTCCTTTGGAATTCTTCAACTTTTAAGAACTGCCGGGTTCTCTGGTAGTGGGTGCAAACGACAATCTCATTGGCTGGCGCTCACCTATTATCGTCCCTGTTTGGATTTCAGCAAATCACATCGAGCGAAATCCATGACTGTAATTAACGCGATAAAAAAATGTAATCGATTGACAGCACTAATATATATACAGTATATATATATATATATATATATATATATATATATATATAACTCATTTAACAAGCATTATAGAATAAAAAAAAAAAAAACATTTAAAAGTAGCATTTTAATTTAAGTTTAATTTAAGTATAATTTATCTGTTCTCTTTAATCCCTTTTCACCAAAATAGTGCTAATTCTCGTGCCAGTGTGTCGCCGAAATCTGATGTGCTGCTGTTCGCCGGTGGAACTGCAAACTTCAGACAGACACAGCGATTGGGTAGAGAAAAAACAACCCAGCATTTTTTAAAAATGACTCAGAAACTTAGTTACAGAAAAACTACCCAGCAGCTGGGTTAAAATATGTGTGTGTGTGTGTGCCTGTGTGTATTAAAATAACCCAATAAAAATGGCCTAACAAGCTGAACCTAGCATTTGGGTTAAATAATTTTTTAGAGTGCAGAATACTGGGTAAAAATATTAAAACAACCCTATAAAATGACCCAGCTGTCACGGTTCTGTGTAGAAAGGACTCGTACGAAGATGAAGATGAAAGTAAAAGTCTTTTAATAATACACATCAGGTAGGAAGCATGCATACACACACGTGCACGCACAGACAGACAGACAGACAGACACACACACACACACACACACACACACACACACACACACACACACACACACACACACACACAGAGGTAAAGTAGATGAGACCGGACAAAGAAACACTGAACTGAATACAACTTATATGGGAAGGTAAATGAGGATAATTGACAAGATACACCTGAACATAATGACACAATTAAGGGGAGACAGAAACTGGGTCAAGGTACACGAGGGTTGAAATGAAAACAAACACAAAAGTCCATGAAGTGTGAAAGATCTCCCCCCTCCCGGAAGGTGCGACCCCACGCCTTAGAGAAGGAAGGAGACAGTGGAGGGATGGTGAAAGGTTGATGGGAGGATCCAGGTAGAAGACAGGAGGAGCCAGAAGGGACTTGGAGCAGGAAGGAGCCAGGCTGGACCCAGGCTGCAGCCATGATGGCGAACCATGGTGGAGCCAACAGAGGGAGGAGCCATGGTGGTGGTGGAGCCCGAGGTGGAGACGGCGAACCGATGAGCCAGGGCGACGGGAAAGATCTGGAGGGCCAAGGCAGAGCAGATGGCTCCAGCGACCGAGGCGGAGGAGGGATCCAGAAGGATCGTGGTGTGCCGCCTACACACACCACATCACATCGCGACTCCCAACACTGGGAGCGCGGCAGACAGGGGAACGACCTCTGTGGTCGTTTTCGTACAGGCAGATAGTTCAAACGAAGGCGGGAGAAGAGGGGGCATGTCTGCATAAATATCCATATTTGATTCCACTGAGCTCGGCTCACCCTCAGCCATGGTGCAGTGAGCGGAGCTTCCCTCCGTGCTCTCGCTGTCCATGAGGCTCTCCCCCGTGCCGAGCTTTGTAGCCGGCTCTCGCACCTGGTCTGACGTCACAGGCTCGGGCTCCGGGGTGATCCTCGGCTCTGTCGCTCTCTCAGGTGATGGATCGTCAGTTGCGGTGGGCTCTGGCTCTCTGTCAGCGGTGGGCTCAGGCTTTGGCTCCACGCAGCGGGGTGATGGTGGGCTGGGCTCTGGGTCTGAGTGGGACTGGTGTCATCGTCTGCGATGTCCACGGTGAGTGTCGATTTACAGGACACCAGCACCCACTCGATGAAGGCGGCGAAGCTCTCTCAAGGACCTTCCCCGGTAAACTGCGCTCGTGTGGCGGCGTTTAGTCTAGTGATGTTCGGTTCTTGAACGAATCGTTCTTTTGAGCCGGTTCTCAGGAAGCAACCGGTTGAGCCGGTTCACAAATCAAACTGAATCGAATTTTAGTTCCGGGTTGATGATGTTGGACGCACAGCCAAAGTAGCACGTCCAACTCAAAAATAACCGAATGAGCCGGTTCAACCAACTGTCGAAGTTTGCCGAGGATTACCGAGGACTCAGAAAGAAGCCAATGAGCCGTGGCGAAGTTTGCCGAGGATTACTGAAGATTCTGATGAGTGAGTTGACGATACTGTGCAACCCTGAGGCGCGTACTGGAAATATGCTTATTATGACTGTTATTGATTTACATTTTATTTAAACCTGCAAAAACCTTTCTGTCGAGTGATGTAAATAAATTTTACAATAGTTTAGTGTGCATGCATATTATATTTAAAGTTGCTTAAGCAAAATCAAGGAGTTTATAAGACTGGTTTATTCATTCTTTATACTGAAGACATGTACAACATATTCGCATTTGTGCATCGATGTGTGCTCTAGGTGTGAAAATTTTAGGAATATTATCCAAGTTGTAGGCTAGTCAATATTTGTCAGTCGTATCTGACATAAAGGATCCACGAATGAAACTGTGACCACAAACACCATTAACTTAAGTGAGTTATATGGCAAAAATCAGCAATATGCTATCACACAAATAACTTTATTTTTTGAATATTTCAACATGTGACTTATTTAAATTTTTCATTTATACAACATGGACCGGTTCAATGAGCCGATCTGTCCGAAAAGAACCAGTTTGCAGAAATGAATCAGACTTTGCATCACTAGTTTAGTCCAGCTTGATAGAACGAGCAGAGGCAGCTGTCCAGGTAGTGTATGTAGTTCGCAAGAAACACAAATTCCTCGGTGTGGTCCTCGAGAGAGCGATCCCCCTGCTCCAGCAGAGGATGAGGTCGGCAGGGTCATTCATAACAAAAGGGAAAATGAAATGAAAACAAACACAAAAGTCCATGAAGTGTGATACCAACAGGCTGAACCCAGCATTTGGGTAAAATAAATAAATAAATAAATAACCCAGCAGTTTTTTAGAGTGTATGAGTTGAGTTTCCTCTATATTTAACCTCAAATCTATTTAATAAACAACTTAAATATTGATGAGCTTTCGTTTGTGATTTTTCTTTTCTCTTACATGTTACCTGCAGAGCTGACATGATAATAAAAATATATATAATAATCTTCAATATCATCAAATGACATCTACTGGGGGAAATTCAATACATGCATGCACATCCTCCCAATGGACTGGGAATGTTTGTTTCATATCAGTCTGTACTTGTTCACTTTGAGAAATGCTGCAAGACTTGACATTTGAAATAAGTACCATATAAAGTATATAAAGCCCTTTCCAATTTGATCGATTTTCATTGTCACAAATATACACTCTACTGATGGACCCACACAGATTAAGAAAGCTGGATAATGTAAACCTATATGCATCTCACTCACTCAAATTAATAAAACTCAGTGTGTGTGTGTGTGTGTGTGTGTGATCTTGTTGAACATATGCTGTGAGAGTAGCTAAGCCATCTGGCTCAGAGTCAAGCATTTCCAGCAACGGCAGACTTACTCTACCTGACTGAGAAGGGAACGTTATTCCCCTGGCAAGGAGGCCACAAATGGAGAAATATTATTGAAATTATTATCTGCATGGAGACTCAGATTTGGGCTGACATTTCAGCAGCAGCGCAGGGTAATCCGAGGGGTTGTGCAGGAGGAGACGGGGCGGGGGTTTGATGCTAAGCCCAGTACTGATGATTAATGAAGCTGGAGCTACTCATAGACCCGACACACCTCCACCCAGACCCAGGGGCCAACACACATATGAGAACAGGAGAGAGAGAGAGAGAGAGATGATGGGAGAAAGAAAAAAAAAACAGTAAGTCGAATCCAGAGAGTTCCAGTGGAAAGGGGAACTACAGCCAAAGAGAATTAATGTAGTCTTAGCCTCAAATTGCCTATCAACGGAATACAGACTATTCACTCACTGATCATCTGATGCATATTACTCACAAAACTGGGAAGCACTTTTTCAGTCTGGCAAGCTCTAATCTGATTGGCTGGCTTTATGCAAATTCCCAGAGTAAAGTCACGCAAGAGTGTGAAAACAAAATTAGTTTAAAGTTGTTCTGTTCTGTTCTGTTTTGGTTTGGTTTTCTAAGAACTAAAAACAAAGTTGTGTTTACAAGGTGCTGGGCTGACACAATGAGCATTTATGAAGAAGACCTAACTTCTTAATTGACAAAGATGTCCAGGTTATGGATCAAATCTTTGATACTCAAATTTTCATTTGAGGCATTCAGTTGTAAGTAAACTAGAAATTGGTTTCTAATTGAGTCAAGTCCATATTTTATGTATTGCATTTCACATACACTTTTTTTCTTTCAAAGTAGTTTTACAAACATTCATAATGTTAATGTTTACAATCCTTTAATGACTTGTATTTGGCAACAACATAACTGACAAACCAGTTGAGATTTGCTATGTAGTATTGCTTTATGTGAGTGTACTGCATGTAGGCAGGTAAAATTGGACTGAATGACATTTAAGCTTGAACGTCATACTATAATACCTATACATAATGCATAATATCTTTAGTCTCTTAGTTCTGTCAGGACCACTATTGTCAAAATGATAGACACTTAGCATAAAGTTTGGTTAGGCAGTATGGTTCTATTCTGTGCAAAAACTCCCTGCCCATCCATACAGCCTGTCATGAATGAGCAGGGAGGGCAGCAATAATAACCCCCCTAGGGTAAACAGAACAGAACAAAGCAGATATCATTAATGTACTTAATGATATTTAAGTGTAACATTATTCAAGATAAAGAAATCTGATTCAGCAAGGAATATCAGAAAGCCAAGTCGTGACTGTGGCGAAAGGAGGAGTTGGGGATGGAGGAAGGTAATTTGCTCCTGAGCAAGTGGAAAAAGCAGCTGAATAATACTGAATAGAGCTTATATAGGAATGCCGCGATATGTGTCGTATTCCTATAGGTAGATGTGATCAGCTGAGAATCAGCTGATGCAAGCTTGACTCACGTGACCTGCCAGAACTAACGGTAACGCTTAATTTATCAAGCAAAAGGCAACTGTGGCATGAAATGAAAAACACCATTTGATGAGGAAAGCTGTGTCTTGTATTGTCTGTAATATTGTCCAAATATAGTATATATATTTGTATAAGCTATATACTATATTTGGACAGTGTTGGGTCTGAGTACACCTTGTTAAGTTTTAAACTATTCGAGTTTAAGTGGGAGAACATTATTAATGTCTCTAAGTGCCCATGCAACACTAGTGTTACGACCTGCTCACAATTGCAACATGAATGAGCGCCAGAAATGTAAAGGAGAAACAGAGCATCAAAGAGTAAAAGAAAGAAAGAGATGATGCTCAGATATATAAGGGCACATTCTCACTCTCACTCGTGTATTATCAGACTGATCAGTCAGAGACTTCTGTAGGACTAGGGAGAATCATGTCATTCTGTTGTGGTAAACTGTGGACACAGGCTTCAAATTCTGTAACTTTACTACAGATCCCTCTCTCCCTCCACTAGAGGACAGTAAATGTAACTTGACTGGATCTGTTAAACATTAACAAGACTAATCATCTGAACTGACTACTCTCTTTCCTGTGTGAGATGCATGTATGTCATGTTATACAGTGCAATTAATCAGTTAGCAGCAACAACACTGATTGTCTACCTGGCTAGAATGATGATACATATGGACAAACTGTGGAAGTATAAGTGAAACATTTTATAATAAAAATTTACTCCAATGTGCTACTGTAACATCCAATATTATTTAAGGATTCCCCTTTCTCGGACCTCAGACCAGGTTAAACAGAGTTAAACGTTAATAAATAAATAAACATCATCACAAATATCAGTGTATCCCAGTCACTATTGGTGAAAATGATTTGCCGTGTGAAAACCTTTTTTTTAGATTGTGACGTACAGTATTTCCCATAGTCATCATTAACACAGATGCTTCATTTAAAGTGTGAGAAATAATTAATAAAAACAGGGGAAGATAATCACAAGAGCACAGCATCACACAGTTGTGCAATAACAGACAGGATCTTAAAATAATAAAATAATTTGTTTACTCCATAGGCTATTTTTTTCTTTCCTCATTCTTTTTTTCCCTTTTTTTTATTATTATTATTCTTTTCTTCTCTCCTTCTTTACGAGAGTGGCCCAAGCATGATTAATTGCAAGCTTACAGGTTTTTCAGCTTCAAGAGTAAATCAGCTGCTCTGAAGTGCTAACTTGCTAAAATCTAAACTAATTTTAGGCCAAGATATTAAAATATAATCCATCTTCTTCTTCCACGGGGAGAGCTAATTAGAAAATGTGACTGGCATAAGGGAGAGGAGGAATAGGAACTCTGGGATTAGAGATATAGAGAGAAAAGCACAGCCTCACTGTAATATCGCTGTATTTCCATGAGCATAGCGTATAAATCACAAATATTAAACAACCTGCACACAACTGCATGGGAATTTGAATAATGTGACTCTCAATAGGACTAGCCAACACAATGTTTAACATAGGCTCAAGTTGTCAATATACACAGCAAAGCACTGAATAACAGAAAAACTCTGAGATGGTCACAAGCAAATTGTCAGTGTCTAAAAAAGCAGCTGTTTACCCTAATATTTAAATAAATAAAATGTCTCTCTCTCTCTCAATTCAATTCAATTCAATTCAAATAGCTTTATTGGCATGACAAAAATACATTTTGTATTGCCAAAGCATTGAGACAACAAATAAAATGGTTTAGAACATCTGAACATTTACATTATAACTTCTTAACATTTATTTAAATATTATAACTAATGTTATATATAGCTAATGTGGAAATGTCATACACACAGATAGGTATAGGGGAAAAAATACAGAAGTCTTGTAGAAATGACTGGACTTTTAATTGTAACAATATGTACATGTGTAACAGTATTTTACTTGTGTGAGAGTGTGTCTATTGGTTGTTTGTTTCTTGATTGTGTTTGGCACAATGCTACAAATTTTGCAGCAATACTTACACATTTGGCTTTTTCACCAAGAATGAAACTAGGGATGACCCTGAATAGTCGACGATTCGATGCTTCGATAGGAGGAGCCTGATTCGACTCACAATCTCACAGTCGAATATTCGCAGGGTGTTACCATGCCATTTTGACTATATGGGGGTGCTCAATATTCGATTTCACATAGAACTACCGGTTCCTCTTCAGGAACTCGAGCTGCGTCCGAAGACGCTAGGGGAACGTCCTCAGTGTAACCGGCTCTGAATACAAATGAAATCTGTCCAAATGGATGGGCGAGACGTCACGGGCGAGGTGACGTAATGACCAGCTGGTATAAAAGCACGTGCGGTGCAAACCGGCATCAGCCTCTGGAACGAAGCTAGCGCTGGCAGGGATGCCAGAAGTATGGCATCGGGACGCAGCGTCTCGTTCCCTCGAGGAACTGGGGTTACATACTTAACCTAAGACGTTCCTCTTCAGGAACTCGAGCTGCGTCCGAAGACGCTAGGGGAATGAGATATCCACGCTGCCAGACTTTCCAATCCCTGCCCAGTGTGTATCCCCGCGGAGCACATCTAGGGCGAGAGGACGGAAGAGCCTGGAGTGGCCCGCATGTCCAGGCCATAAAACCTGACAAAGGTCAGGGGCGAGACCATCCATAGCGTTACAGATGTCCTGAATTGGGACACCTGCCAGGAAGGCCTTGGAGGCCGCCACACTCCTAGTGGAATGAGCCCTGACTCCCATCGGCGAGGGGAGGTCAGAGGACTCATAGGCAATGTTAATGGCATCCACTATCCACCGACTGAGGGTCTGCTTGGAAGCAGGGAGACCTCTTTTAGGGGGACCATAGCAAACAAGCAACTGGTCCGCCCTTCTCCACAGGGCAGCTCTGTGGACGTATGCGTCCAGTGCTCGCACTGGACACATACAATTAAGCTTTTGCTGGTCTGGCTCCCGAAAGGGAGGAGGACTAAAGGCCTGCAGTACAACCGGCTGTGGTGTGACAGAGGAAACTTTGGGGATGTACCCTACACGAGGGTACAAAAAGGCTTTGGCCATGCCGGGCACAAAGTCCAAGTGAGTAGGGGCCACAGAGAGGGCCTGCAAATCCCCAACTCTCTTCAGAGAAGAAATTGCCAGAAGAAATACAGTCTTCAGGGTGAGATGGCGATCAGATATCTCCTCTATAGGCTCAAAGGGAGGCCTGCAGAGAGCATCCAACACCACAGCCAGGTCCCAGGGAGGAATTCGGGACCGTACTGGGGGCTTTAGCCTCAGCGCACCGCAGAGGAAATGTGTAACTAGGGGGTGTCTACCCACTGACTGTCCATCAAGAGAGGCGTGGTAGGCCAAAATCGCCGCCACATAAACCTTCAAGGTGGAGTGGGTTAACCCTGCAGAGAATCGAGCCTGCAAGAACTCCAGCACTGTACCAACCGGGCAGTTAACTGGGTCGAGCTGGCGATCTCTGCACCATGAAGTGAAGAGTCTCCACTTCAGGGCGTACAGTTTCCTCGTAGAGGGAGCTCTGGACTGGAGGATGGTCTCCACAACCTCGGTTGAGAGACCGGAAGCTATGAGCTGTGCCCCCTCAGGGGCCACACCCACAATTTCCATAACTCCGGGCGTGGGTGCACCAGGGTGCCTCCTGCCTGTGAGAGGAGATCCCTCCTGACGGGAATCTCCCATGGAGAGCCGTCGAGGAGAGAAATCAGGTCCGAGAACCATACTCGGCCCGGCCAGAGCGGGGCTACTAGCAAGAGCCGAACCCTGTCCCAGCGCAATCTCCCCAGAACTCCGGGGAGTAGAGCAATCGGGGGAAAAGCGTACAGACGAAGCCTCGGCCACGTCTGTACCATGGCATCCAGCCCCAGTGGGGCTGGATGAACTAGAGAGTACCAGAGGGCTGTCTCCTGAGTAGCGAAGAGGTCCACCTGAGCCTGGCCAAACACTCTCCAGATCTGCTTCACCACCTCGGTGTGAAGCATTCATTCCCCGGGCCACAGCCCCTGTCTCGACAGGATGTCTGCTCCCACATTGAGATGCCCGGGGATGTAAACTGCTCTCAGTAAGTCCTTTACACAACCTGACTTTACTGCAGTTGGAATTTAACTGCTGGTTCATCTGGCCAGAGGAGAACTGGCCCCCTGACTGAGCCTGGTTTCTTCCAAGGTTTTTTTTCTCCATTCTGTCACCGATGGAGTTTTGATTCCTTGCCGCTGTCACCTCTGGCTTGCTTAGATAGGGACACTTAATTTACAGCGATATCGTCGACTTGATTGCACAGATACTATTTAAACTGAACTGAGCTGGACGATGGCATCATTGAATTCAATAATTAAATGCCTTTAGCTGAAAATTGAGTTTAATCTTGTCATTTTACATTATTAACACTGTTTTCCTATTTTGATATTGGAAAGTTGCTTTGACACAATCTGTATTGTTAAAAGCACTATATAACTAAAGATGACTTGACTTGTGTGTAAGTCCTGAGGATGGCTGATCTCTGTCAGTCTCAGCACCAGCTGAAGGAGGGGACTCTTCGCAAGGTTCAGCTCTTGGTGTTTCAGGGCTTTATAATGGTATGTGCTGGGATCGCTTGTCTTTAGGTGTTTCCAGAATTTCAGGGCATTGGCGAGGGTATTGGCCTAATTCTGCCCTGCATCCATTATTTGGTGTTTTTCTTTGGACTTTAAATATTCTTTTACAGAATGCTAAATGTAGATTTTCAATAGGATGTTTTTCCCAGTTTAAAAAATCTAATTTTATAGGTGGACCCCACACTTCACTGCCATATAATATGAGAGGTTCAATTACTGATTTGAAAAGTTGAGCAATATTTGGATTGGGATGTCGATTTTAATTGATCTTTTTATTGCAAAGAAAGCCCTTTGAGCTTTCTCTTTGAGCTCCTTCACAGCCAAAATAAAGTTACCTGTTGAAGTGATATTTAGGCTGAGGTAAGTGTATGGTTTCAGTGGTTCTGTGGGATAGTGTGAATGTGTGTGTTGGTTCCTGAGGTCTGGAGCATTTCTGGAAGATCATGACTTTAGTTTTTTGGGGGTTGACTGTCAGGGCCCAGGTCTGACAGTAATCCTCCAGTAGATTCAGGCTGTCCTGAAGCTCCTCTTTAGTGGGCGACAGGAGAACCAGGTCATCTGCGTAAAGAAGACACTTTATTTCTGTGTCATGTAGAGTGAGACCTTGAATGGGAACATGTTCTAAAGCATTGGCCAATTGGTTTATATAAATGTTGAAGAGAGTGAGGCTTAAACTGCTTCCCTGTCTCACTCCAAATCTCTGGGGAAAAAATTCAGTTCCCCTTCAGGAACTCGAGCTGCGTCGGAGAACGCTATGAGAACTCCTCCAGAGTGACCACGCTCTGAACCACGTGTGTAATCTGTCCACTGGATGGGCGAGACGTCACGGGCGGATGACATCAGAGACCAGGAAGCTTAAAAGCACGTGAGGTGGAACCGGCATCAGCTTTTTGTCATTCAGCAACCACTACTCTGTGTGTGTGTGTCTGTCGCTTTTTGTTGTGAGTCTTATTTAGTGTTGTTTGTCCACATCACAATAAGCTCCATAATGTCTAAAAGTGCATCTAAAACTTGCACTTTAAGGGCGAGAGCAAATCACACTACAGACTGTGTGTTCTAAAAAAAAGCACAATCTGTGTGTGGTCTTCTTGGGAGCGAGATACACAGAGTCACGTATAACGTTTCCTACTGCGTGCACTTAGCTCCCGGAGGGTTCTATTTCGCGAGGGAGCCTTCGCCAGCATTCCCCGCGGTGCTGGTCCCGTTGCTGCCGAAGCGGAGCGGCGGCTGCACTCGTGGGGCTCGCAGATGGATCTGGCGGGCGAGTCCCTATCTTCTTCCTCATCCGCCAGATCCAGCGGCTGCTCTCTGGGATCGGAAGCTCGCTCTGCGTTTTTTTCCCCCCGGGAAGGCGGCTTGACACTTTGCCTGTCTTCCTCCGAGATGGTGGACATGGAGGACGTCGATGAGCTTTCGTAAAAGGAGTTGCACAAGCATTGTTTGCACAAGCATATTATGAATGAGAATATCATTATGAGCAGCTTTCTTGCGGAGCGGAGCTCGCGCTGTCAGCTCTAGGAAAAAGGTGGCTGATTGTGCTTCTCCCCGCTGCAATGCCGTGTATACTTGTCTGGTTTGGCTGCATTTAATTCTGAGGAATTAAATTATGTATTTCATCTGACTGTAGAAGTTAGATATATATGGTGTACAGGAGCCTCTCAGGATAATTTCTCGAGTGAGAGCATGATGTTTTACCTCTCTTCCTGCGGGAGCAGCCCCAACCATGTTCCAGCTCCTCATTATGGAGCGTCAGCTCTTGTACACCCCAGAATTTTGGAGTCAGAATGGCGCTCCCAGGCCGAAGGCTTCTAGCAGAAGGCGGATCTGCGGACCGTCTTTCTCGCTGGATAATCTTCGGCTTAAACGTCCTGCTGCCTATGGCCCATTACGCGGTGCCCGTCTCTCCTCAGTGCCCTCAGGAGATCGGTCTGCCAACCCTGCCAGTGTTCCAGGGTGCAGCGGTCTCCAGCGAGTGCTTATCTCAGTCTCGGACACGTAGCAGAGCTGAGAGGCTTGCCACCCCTTCAGGGGTCTCTAGATCAGCTAGATTGGCTGTCTCCTGCCAGTCCCCCGCTTCAGGGCACCAAGCTAGCCGCTCTAGGTACACCAGAGGCCAGTCTAGAGAGACTGGATCCCGTAATAAGTCACCTGGCGGTGTGGGAGACCCTGCCAAGCGTGTCTCATCAGGTCCTGCCTGAGCAGGCTCTGTTTCTATCAGTCTAGTCTTTCTTGGAGATGACGTGGGTCTGAGGACCATCGTTTCAATAGGAGACTTCAGCTGAGGCAGTCCTGATGCCCATGGCCCAGGACTTATGAGGGCAGGCCCCTCTGGAGAAGAGCAGTGTACACCGCATTACACAGTGCCCGTCTCTGCTCAGTGCCCTCAGGAGATCGGTCTGCCAACACTGCCAGTGTTCCAGGGTGCAGCGGTCTCCAGCGAGCGCTTCTCTCAGTTACTTCCGCCCGGAAACGTAGCGGAGCTGAGAGGCTCGCCACCCCTCCGGGGGTCTCTAGAGCAGCTGGTTTGGCCGTCTTCTGCCGGTCCTCCGCTTCAGGGTACTGAGCTAGCAGCTCTAAGCACACCAGAGACCAGTTCGGGAGACTGGTTCCCTTAGCAGACCATTGGCAGTGTGGAAACTACTGCCAGATGTGTCTCCATGGGTCCTGCGCACTGTAGAAGCAGTTCGGCACTTCGTCGCCACTTTCAACGGGGTTTCTCCCACACTGTGGGCCCCGAGCTGGCTCTGGTAATCAAACAAGGGAGTTCTTGAGGTTTGTTTTGAGGACAAAGCGTACCAATATCGGGTTCTTCCCCTCGAAACAGTCACGGCAAGCGTTGTAGGCCTCCTCTCGCTGCTAAGAGTTTTTCGAGGACTCCGCTTGTCAGAGCTCCGGGTGGAGTGTAATAGGCCTCCTCTCGATCTAGAGAGTCGTCATGCTCGCAGCTAGAATTCCTGAAGGGGAACGTCCCAGGTTACGTATGTAACCATGGTTCCCCGAAGGGAACAAGACGCTGCGTCTCGAGGCCATACTTCTGGCATCCCTGCCAGTGCTTTCTTCATTCCTAGAAGCTGACGCCGGTTCCACCGCATGTGCTTTTAAGCTTCCTGGTGTCTGACGTCACCCGCCCGTGACGTCTCCCCCATCCAGTGGACAGATTACACACGTGGTTTAGAGCGCGGTCACGCTGGAGGAGTTCCCATAGCGTTCTCCGACGCAGCGTCTCGTTCCCTTCGGGGGAAACAATGGTTGCATACGTAACTTGGGACGTTCTTTGGTTTCCAATTTTAACAGCGCATTGATTGTTAAATTGTGTACATGGATTACCCCTATTCCACTGTCAATAAGTTTTAGGTATAATCCTTCGTGCCAGATTGAGTCAAATGCTTTCTTGAAATCAACAAAACAGGCAAAAATTTGACTTTTGTTTTGATGTACATGTTTATCGACATTTTGGAAGGAATCCAATTTGACATTTAATCAAGGCATTGTGTTTCATAAGGAAGTCTAAAAGTCTTGTGTTTAAGATGCTACAGAAAACCTTCCCCAGGTTACTGTTCACACGGACACCACACGGTAGTTGTTGGGGTCTAGTTTGTCTCCGTTCTGGTAAATGGGGCTGATGAGGCCCTAGTTCCAGATGTCAGGGAAGAACCCTGCACACAGAACATCATTGAAGAGTTTCAGGATGACCAGTTTGAAATTTTCCTCTGTGTATTTCAGCATCTCTTTCAGGATGCTGTCAACACCACAGGCTATCTTGGGCTCGAGGCCTTGCAATTTATCTTCCAACTCTTTCATTGTTATGGGGAAATCTAAGGGGTTTTGATTTGCTTTTATTTTATTGCTTTTATTTTATTTTATTATGCTTTCTAAATTGTCTTTTTTAATTAATTCATTTTGATTAGAATTTTGAATTTAATTTGCGCAATATAATTATTGGAAATAGTTTTTCCACGTCTCCTCATCTTGGATTGCCAGAACTTCTTGATTTGATTTGTATAATAATTTCCATTTAAGCCAGAATTTGTGTGAATTTATTGATTTTTCAATCTCTTCAAACAGGTTTTGCAAAAAATGTTATTTTTTTCTGATGGAGTGTGGCTTTATATAGTGCCTCACAATATCGAAGACGGAGGTCCTGGTTTTCTGGTTTTCTGTGTTTTTGATTAGATAAATTCCTGAGGCTTTTTCTCAGAGCCTTACAGTCCAAATCAAACCATTTGTCAGTATCTAAATGTTTTTTAGTTTTTTTTTCCTTTGATTTAACAAGTATCAAATTACTTTGTTGTGCTCTTTTGTAGAATATGTTATTTAGATCTTTGACTTCCTGACTGATTCCAAATTTATTTTTAGGGTATACCTTCATTTGAAAAGAATGCAAGAGGAACTGTATTTCTGAAGATTCAATAGCATTAATGTAATTAGTGGTACTGTTTTCTGTCCATTTGAATGACATAATTTTGTGCATTTGATATGGTGTCCTAATTGGTTTAGGTAATGTTTAAGATTGCTTTATATAGAGGGTGATTTGGCTGTGGTCTGAGAAAGGTTTCAAGGGTTTGACAGTGAAAGCTCTCAAAGAAGAAAGATAGAGATCTGTGATTGCATAATCTACTGTGCTGTTACCAAGAGCTGAGCTGTAGGTGAACCGACCGAGTGAGTCACCTCGCAGTCTTCCATTGACGAAAGCAAGTAGTTCCACACACATTTTTATTAGTATTATTATTATTATTATTATTATTATTATTTATTTATTTATTTACGCACTTGAGCCAACAAATAATAATAATAATAATAAGCCCAATACCATGGAGTGTGATATGGCTCTATTTCAGCATGGCTGTGATTTCCTACGGCCGATCACAACCTTGCTGATATAGAGCCATATCATACTCCTTCTTGTGTGATACTGCTCATATTGCTTAAATTGCAGTTTTATCCTTTATATATGTATGTGTATATATATATATATATATATATATATATAAAACACAGCTCTCTGGAATATTTGATTCTATTTAGTCATTTACAAAATTCTAAGGTGTGGTTTTCCCTGATAGCAACTGTCTTCATTAGCAATGCCGAATAGCATACCGCTAATGCAGGTATTTGCGCTTCTTTCACGTCTGTAACATCACTGTTCTTGAAGCAGTTAAACTTCCAATTAATCTCTCTCTCTCTCTCTCTCTCTCAATTAAATTAAATTAAATTCAATTTAAATTCAAGTGTGCTTTATTGGCATGACAAAAACTATACATTTGTATTGCCAAAGCAATTGCAGCTGGGCTGCTTACAAATAGTAAAGTCAAGTCACCTTTATTTATATAGCGCTTTTAACAATACAGATTGTGTCAAAGCACTTAACACTATCAAATTGGAGGATAGAGTGTCAGTAATGTATAATGATAAGATTAAACACTCAATTTTCAGTTAAAGGCATTTCATTATTGAATTCAGAGATGTCATTGTCTAGCTCAGTTTAGTTTAAATAGTATCTGTGCAATCAAATTGGCGATAATCTTTAGAAATTAAGTGTCCCCAACTGAGCAAGCCAGAAGCGACAGCGGCAAGGAACCAAAACTCCCTCTGTGACAGAATGGAGAAAAAAAAACCTTGGGAGAAACCAGACTCAGTCGGGGGGCCAGTTCTCCTCTGGCCAGACAAAACCCGCAGTTCAAAAGTTTATATTTCTATTTTAATTTTGTTGCAATTTCTAACAAATAGTGCACATATGTATTGGCAGAAAGAAAAAAAATAAATAAATAATAGTAATAATGATAATAATATATATATATATATATATATATATATATATATATATATATATATATATATATATATATATATATATATATAGTAAGCATGTAGTGCGAAATAAATTACTAATGTATGTAAGTATATAAACTAGAAATAAAAAATAAAATAAGATATGGGATTAGACAGATTTACAGAAGCAAAATATACATCGAAGTAATATACTAGAGTAATATGGCATAATATAATCTACATGTACTGGTAACATCAGATAAGGGCAGATTGAGTGTTTTCTCTTCTATCGTGACAGGCATACATATTGAGCAGCAAACACACAGCAGTTCTTGTGTTCTCCTAACAGATACGGAAGTTTCTCCTGGTTTGAAAGAGTTTTAAATGTCTGATGGATCTGCTGTATTTTATCATAGAACACTGTCCGTATGTCCGTGTATTTGGAGCATACTGTTAGGAAGTGCAGTTCTGTTTCCATCTGATTCAGATCACAGTGTGAACACAATCTCTTCTCCGGTGGCAGCCATGTTTTTCTGTGTCTGCCCGTCTCTATCATCAGCTTGTGTCCGCTGAGTCTGTATCTGGTCAGCGTGCTTCTGAGTTTCTTATCTGACACTGTGTACAGATACTCTGCCATACTGTACTCTCTCTATAGGGCCGAATAGCATTGCATTTTTTTGTGTTTGGGTTTCTCAATGAGTGATGTAATTCTGTTTGATTTGTGCAGTAATCTGATTGATTTTGATGTTGTTAGTGATTTTAAGTTCTATAAAATGATGAATGATTTAGAAAGTTTTTTTGTATAATTGGTGTTTTAAAGAAGCTATTTGTACAGTCATAGAAGAAATGTTGATCTGTAGTACTATGTTACAATAAGATTTGGTCTTTTGCACACCCTTTTTTGAGTTTTGGAAAATTTGTTTTGTTGTTTTAATGACTCTGTAATGATTGAATAAAGTGTGTTGAAAACTCTCTCTCTCTAATAATAATAACTGCATTAGACTGCATTAATAACTCCATTATGGTCATGAAGTCATTTGAAAAACTGGTGCTGGTCTGCCTGAAGGACATTACTGGACCCTTGCTGGATCCTCCTCAGTTTGCCTACAGAGCAGTCAGTTTGCCTACAGGATGATGCAGTCAATATGGGACTGCATTATGTTCTGCAACATCTAGACAGACCAAGGACTTATGCGAGGATCCTGTTTGTGGACTTCAGCTCGGCTTTTAACACTATCATCCCAAACCTCCTCCTGCCCAAACTAACTCAACTCTCTTTACCCACCTCCATCTGTCAGTGGATCACCAGCTTCTTGATAGACAGGCAGCAGCTAGTGAGGCTGGGAAAATTCTCATCCAGCACCCGCATAATCAGCACTGGAGCTCCTCAGGGCTGTGTTCTCTCCCCACGGCTCCTCTCCCTGTACAACAATTGCTGCACATCTAAAGACCCCTCTCAAGCTCCTGAAGTTTGCAGAAGACACCACACTTATCGGCCTCATTCAGGATGGTGACAAGTCACAACTTGAAACCCCCCTTCACTCCCCTCACTCTCCATCATGGACAGCACTGTAATGACAGTGGAGTCATTTATATTCCTGGGCACCACTATCTCTCAGGACTTGAAGTGGGACACGCACATTGACTCCTTTGTTAAAAAGGCCCAGCAGAGGTTGTACGTCCTTCGCCGGCTGAGGAAGTTCAACCTGCCACAACAGCTGCCGAAACAGTTCTACTCTGCCATCATTGACTCCATCCTCTGCACTTCAATAACTGTCTGGTTCAGCTCAGCTACCAAATCTGACCTCAGAAAACTACAGAGGGTAGTCCGGACTGCTGAGCAAATCATTGGTACAACCCTCCCTACTCTCCAAGAACTGTACTTATACAGAGTGACTGTATAATCACTCTGGACCCCTTACATCCAGCACACTCCCTCTTTGAACTGTTGCCGTCTGGTTGACGCTATAGAGCTCTGGGCACCAGAACGGCCAGGCACAGGAACAGTTTCTTCCCTCAGGCAATCCATCATATGAACACCTGACAATAATTGTGGAACACACACTATTTATACACTTATACACTTATTTATCTAACACACATACGTAGTTTACATTTCGAATTTGCACATAATATACTTGTACATACAAAACTGTCTGTTGTAATATACCTGTACATATTATTGTAAGTTTGTATATTGTTATTCCCTATTTACTTGTTATATTTTTATTATTTTATTATCTGTGTTTTTATCCTATCACTGTCATTCTGTTGCACTGTGGAAGCTGTCACGAAAACAAATTCCTCGCATGTGTAAACATACCTGGCGATAAAGCTCATTCTGATTATCAATGGCTCAAACCTCAGTTAAAAGCTGTAAAATGACATTTTACAATTAGCGACAGATGCTTGAGATGAGATGTAATGCGAGAAAGAAAGTAAAAAAAGAAAGAATGTAAAGAAAAGAAAGTAGTCCTACACAAAAGACAAAAACCTGTCAAATTATTTGAAATAAATGATCTGACCAATGTCTTAAGGTGTGGTAATGTTAGTATAAGCAGAATAATTGACTCCTGAATTATTAGAAAAAAGAATGCACACCCAGAAGTGTAACGACCACAACGTGAAGGTGTGCATTATTTTTTTCTAATAATTCCAACCACCCATCCTCAGTTATTCCTTACACACACACACACACACACACACACACATGTAAACAGCAAAACTATCAGCCCTTCAATGTCATTCTGTTTTCAGTTCTTTTTTTTTTCCTTTTCTTTTTTTTAAGTATATCCTCAGCAATGACACAATAACTAAACTACACAGGAACACCTGTTGGTATAGAACACATTAGGAGCCTATGTGCTGTAGTAGATAGCAGAGAGGAGATGCATTTTCTCTCTTTCTCTTTTGCTACGAAACTTACTCTCACTCACACATCTGAGATCAGAAGTTGAGAATTTCTTTTCTTTTTTTTTTTGGACAATTAATACAATTGTGAAAATGTGACATCCTCACACTTTTATGTTTTTTTTTTTTTGTTGTTTTTTTTTATCTCTCGCTTACCTCTGCAAGATTCTCAGAAGGATGTAATTTAGTGGAGAGTGGCAATTTCTCTGGGATGGACACGGCTCTGTTAACCCTTCCCCTGCAGGATGCTGCTTCATAAGCCATTAAGAGACACATTTTGGGGTAATAGTGGCTGAATTGCTAGCCTGCTGTGGGTCCATTTGGCTGCTCTAAAACGCATGGCAATGCACCCTCATGCTATGTAATTACACAGGAGGTGAGACTGAGAGAAGAGAAGAGAAGAGAAGAGAAGAGAAGAGAAGAGAAGAGAAGAGAAGAGAAGAGAAGAGAAGAGAAGAGAAGAGAAGAGAAGAGAAGAGAACAGAACTTTGATGAGTAAGATAACTTACTATATATTGTATTATTTGTTGTTGTCTTTTACATTTGGGAGTAACTGCCTCACAAAAATAAATAATACTTTTGTTACTTTTTCATAACGTATGATTCCTGAATTTTGATCCAGGTACAATATACAGTTCTGCTATTCAAGGGAAACTTAAATTTGTGTCATCAATTACTCGACTTTATTTGGTATAAAACCTGCATTATTTTCTTTCTTCTGCCAAAAATAGGTATTTCAAAGAATGTTTAAACTTTTCTTACCCATGCAGTAATAGTCAATGAAGTCCTAAACAATTACATTTCTGTACCACGTTTACTTTTATTGTTGAGGGACAGAGAGAGAGAGAGAGAGAGAGAGAAGGGGGTACTTTTTGACTTTCAACACGCTTTATTAAAAATCTTAAAATAAACGCTACATTACACCCCACACATAACAAGAGAGAGAGAGAGATTTATATAAATTAAGAATTATGAGATGAATTAAGAGACCTGCTTCTATGAGAGGGTTTTGCACAAGTTGTAAACAGTGAAAACCAAAACGTTGCATGTCTAGATGAAGAACCACAATGTCCTCCGTTCTCTGTCAATCTGAGGGTCAAACTGAAGAAGACAGAAAGAAAAATGGACAGAGAAAGAAAGAGGTTAATAGTGGAATTCAGCACAGCAACATTGCCATCTTTTGGCAGCATGCTGCACAGTTCTTTGTGAAACATAGAAAGATTATTCTGTAACACCAAACAGCAAAATCGTTAAAGACTGTAATAGTAACCTTTGTTTTTTTAAGGTAGCAAGAAATAAAAATTTTAATTGAATTAAATTTAAATGATGTGGAAAAAGACCAGAGTAGTCTGTATTGCGTAATGTGTATTCTCTGGAGTTTAAAAAGAGATCTCAACAATGTCTCAAATAGAGCTCAAATTTGCCAATATAGCAAATTTTAATATGAACTCCAACATTTAAGGAATATTATATGTAATATTAATTTGTATTAGCTCCTGTGCTAATAAAAGCAACTGCTAAGCGATACAATTTTCCTCTGAGGAGAAGTTAGGCCAATAATACACATATTTATTTAAAAACATTATGTTTAAAGATGGGATTCTCCATATTCATAAACAAAATAGTTATGTGTACATACTTAAAAAGCATTTTATGAATGGTTTACACAAATATTTTTATCAGTAGTAGAAGTAGTATTAGTATTAGTATTTATTAGTATTAGTATTATCATTTTTATTATGTTAGGAACATTTATAAATTAATAAATTAACTTAAATTTATAGTTTAAAAAAGTATATTTCATTAACTCAAATAGAGTTGATATACCAAATAATCAAAATGTGTTTGATAATATACTGACACTATGTGATAAATCAAAGTAGCTTGTTTCACAATTTGAGGTAAATACTAATATAGTGAGGGAAAAAATTATTTGATCCCCTGCTGATTTTATACGTTTGCCCACTGACAAAGAAATGATCAGTCTATAATTTCAATGGTAGGTTTATTTTAACAGTGAGAGACAGAATAACAACAACAAAAAATCCAGAAAAACACATTTCAAAAAAGTTATAAATTGATTTGCATTTTAATGAGTGAAATAAGTATTTGATCCCCTATCAATCAGCAAGATTTCTGGCTCCCATGTGTCTTTTATAGAGGTAAGGAGCTGAGATTAAGAGCACTTTCTTAAAGGGAGTGCTCCTAATCTCAGTTTGTTACCTATATGAAATACACCTGTCCACAGAAGCAATCAATCAGATTCCAAACTCTCCACCATGGCCAATACCAAAGAGCTGTCCAAGGATGTCAGGGACAAGATTATAGACCTACACAAGGCTGGAATGGGCTACAAGACCATCGCAAAGCAGCTTGGTGAGAAGGTGACAACAGTTGGTGCGATTATTCGCAAATGGAAGAAACACAAAATAACTGTCAGTCTCCCTCGGTCTGGGGCTCCATGCAAGATCTCACCTCGTGGAGTTTCAATGATCATGAGAACGGTGATGAATCAGCCCAGAACTACACAGGCAGATCTTGTCAATGATATCAAGGCAGCTGGGACCATAGTCACCAAGAAAACAATTGGTAACACACTACGCCTTGAAGGACTGAAATCCTGCAGCGCCCGCAAGGTACTCCTGCTCAAGACAGCACATATACAGGCCCGTCTGAAGTTCGCCAATGAACATCTGAATGATTCAGAGGAGAACTGGGTGAAAGTGTTGTGGTCAGATGAGACCAAAATTGAGCTCTTTGGCATCAACTCAACTCTCCGTGTTTGGAGGAGGAGGAATGCTGCCTATGACCTCAAGAACACCATCCCCACCGTCAAACACTGAGGTGAAAACATTATACTTTGGGGGTGTTTTTCTGCTAAGGGGACAGGACAACTGCACCACATCAAAGGGACGATGGATGGGGCCATGTACCGTCAGGGTCAGGGCATTGAAGCCAGCAAGGGCATTGAAGCCAGCAAGGGCATTGAAAATGGGTCATGGATGGGTATTCCAGCATGATAATGACCCAAAACACATGGCCAAGGCAACAAAGGAGTGGCTCAAGAGGAAGCACATTAAGGTCCTGGAGTGGCCTAGCCAGTCTCCAGACCTTAATCCCATAGAAAATCTGTGGAGGGAGCTGAAGCTTCGAGTTGCCAAACGTCAGCCTCGAAACCTTAATGACTTAGAGAGGATCTGCAAAAATGAGTGGGACAAAATCCCTCCTGAGATGTGTGCAAACCTGGTGGCTAACTACAAGAAATGTCTAACGTCTGTGATTACCAAGGGTTTTTCCACCAAGTACTAAGTCATGTTTTGCGAATGGGGTCAAATACTTATTTCACTCATTTAAATCAATTTATAACTTTTTTGAAATGCATTTTTGTTGTTGTTGTTGTTCTGTCTCTCGCTGTTCAAATAAACATATCATTAAAATTATAGACTGATAATTTCTTTGTCAGTGGGCAAACGTACAAAATCAGCAGGGGATCAAATAATTTTTTACCTCACTAGACAGTGCATATGGTGTCGTACACATAAAAACAAAACACCATCACGATAACAAACATAACACTAATGCAAACAATTTAACAGCATAAGATGAAACATTCAACCCTACGCACATAACTGATTAGAAAAAAAAATAGAAGGAAACTTCCTGTTAACGAATTAACAGGATTGTACCATAGCATTTTTAAATAGTCTTTCACTGTTTAAATTATGATATATTTTTACAGTGCTTTGCTTGTATTTCACGATGGAGGTCCGATCCGTTCAGTTATGGATATGGTTTATTATAAGTCACATTGTACTTGCCAAATAGATTTGTCAAAGCTTTACAAAAGCCAAAGCCACATCTCACCGTAGTAAACTGTATTTAGGAGCTGTGTAAATCAAAAGTGACATTTATCAGTGAAATATCATCAAAAAAAATAACGTTGTGGCTGTTGTTCCCATGCTGTTGCTGCTGCTGCTGTGTGTGTGTGTGTGTGTGTGTGTGTGTGTGTGTGTGTGTGATACATCAGGGATGAGGACAGCATCTGGACTGACACAGAGTGACAATTCATCCTTCTCTCCATCCAGCTGACGTGTCACTCCACCTGATGGCTTTATTGTGTGGCCTGTCAGAGTACTTAATCTGTGTGTCACTCTCACACACACCTTCAGCAACATTAGATCTGGTGTAATGTCAGTCAGCATGGCCCAGATATGATCAGCTATTTAGCATCATTCAGTCTGTTTTTACAGCGTGGGTCTGCACGGTCCGGCCGGAGATAGCAGAACTGGTCATTTCCCAGTCCATTTGACAAACTCTGACAGATGTCACTGCACAGCAGACGGTGGACAGACACTGTGTGACAGAGACAGACAAGATGTCTCACTCTGCAGGGAAGGGAGCAGGTGTTCTGTCATCATATGGGTAAAATAAACCACCATCAAATCCATCTGAAAGCGATAACCCTCAATATGTTTGTGGTAACAGTTTTGAATGCTGTTTATTCATTAATTGAATAACTACAATTCAATGAGTAATGCGATACTAACATTCCAGTAACTGCTCTTAAGTAACAAGTAGTTCATTATTAGGTGATCAGTAACTGCAATTTTTTATTTATTTTTTTATTTATTTTATTTTTTAAAATTTAGTCATTTAGCACATGCTTTTATCCAAAGCGATTTACAAATGAGTCAAGTCACCTTTATTTATATAGTGCTTTTAACAATACAGATTGTGTAAAAGCAGCTTTACAGTATCAAATAGTGTCAGTATATCAAATAGTGCCAGTAATGCAAAAGGACAATAGTAAACACTCAATTTTCAGTTAAAGGCAGTTCATCATTGAATTCAGTGATGTCATCATCCAACTCAGTTCAGTTTAAATAGTATCTGTGCAATCAAGTCGGCAATTATATATATATTATATTGCTGTAAATTAAGTGTCCCCAACTAACCAAGCCAGAGGCGACAGCGGCAAGGAACCAAAACTCCATCGATGACAGAATGGAGAAAAAAACCTTGGGAGAACCCAGGCTCAGTCGGGGAGCCAGTTCTCCTCTGGCCAGCAGTTTGGGGACAATGAGGACAATGGAAATCAAAAAAAGAGCAATGATATGCAAGTGCTATGACAAGTTTCAGTTAACCTAACACAGTACATGTATCAAAGTGTTTTATTTTATTTTATTTTATATATACACATATATATATATATATATATATATATATATATATATATATATACATATATATATATATATATATATATATAATAAAAGAAAAGAGAGAATAGAGCAAGCTATTGTGTTAAAGGCCTTTTCTTGTATAATAAATAAAAAGAAAACAAATAGATAGAATACAAAATGAATAGAGAAGCTAGTGTTAGTAAATTAATGGAGTGCAAGTCTATATATATATATATGGGGATGATCTTGATTTTAGATGTATCCAGAATTTGAGGGATCTTTTTTGTATATGTATAATCAATGGGAATCTGCATAATTCTGCCTTTATGCATTATTTGGTGTTCTCCTTTGTAATTTTAGATTTAGATAATTTTGCAGAATTCTGTGTGTAGGGCTTCTGTTGCTTTGTCCCATTTAGTGTAGCTCTGATCATTGACCCATACCTCACTTCCATACGGCGATATGGGCTGAATTATGCTATCAAAAAACGTACACCAAATAGGAACCGGTAATTCAAAATTTTGGCATATAGAGCTCTTCGAGCTTTATGTTTGAGAGCATTCACTGCCATACTGAAACTCCTCGATGCAGTGATGATCTGGCCGAGGTAAATGTACTGCATCGTGTGTTCTAGGCCGGTGCTGCAGTAGTTCTCCAGCAGGTCTTCTCCAGCAAGTCCCTGTGGGGTGGATGACAGCAGCACCAGATCATCTGCATACAGCAAAAGCTTAATGTTTTTGACTTATAGAGTAAGTCCAGGGGCTGTAGACCAGGGGCATAGCCATCTTTTCAGAAGTAAGGGGGACAGAAAAGTAATATATACAGTGGGTACGGAAAGTATTCAGACCCCCTTAAATTTTTCACTCTTTGTTATATTGCAGCCATTTGCTAAAATCATTTAAGTTCATTTTTTTCCTCATTCATGTACACACAGCACCCCATATTGACAGAAAAACACAGAATTGTTGACATTTTTGCAGATTTATTAAAAAAGAAAAACTGAAATATCACATGGTCCTAAGTATTCAGACCCTTTGCTGTGACACTCATATATTTAACTCAGGTGCTGTCCATTTCTTCTGATCATCCTTGAGATGGTTCTACACCTTCATTTGAGTCCAGCTGTGTTTGATTATACTGATTGGACTTGATTAGGAAAGCCACACACCTGTCTATATAAGACCTTACAGCTCACAGTGCATGTCAGAGCAAATGAGAATCATGAGGTCAAAGGAACTGCCTGAAGAGCTCAGAGACAGAATTGTGGCAAGGCACAGATCTGGCCAAGGTTACAAAAAAAAACTTCTGCTGCACTTAAGGTTCCTAAGAGCACAGTGGCCTCCATAATCCTTAAATGGAAGACGTTTGGGACGACCAGAACCCTTCCTAGAGCTGGCCGTCCGGCCAAACTGAGCTATCGGGGGAGAAGAGCCCAAAGATCACTGTGGCTGAGCTCCAGAGATGCAGTCGGGAGATGGGAGAAAGTTGTAGAAAGTCAACCATCACTGCAGCCCTCCACCAGTCGGGGCTTTATGGCAGAGTGGCCCGACGGAAGCCTCTCCTCAGTGCAAGACACATGAAAACACCTGAAGGACTCCAAGATGGTGAGAAATGAGATTCTCTGGTCTGATGAGACCAAGATAGAACTTGTTGGCCTTAATTCTAAGCGGTATGTGTGGAGAAAACCAGGCACTGCTCATCACCTGTCCAATACAGTCCCAACAGTGAAGCATGGTGGTGGCAGCATCATGCTGTGGGGGTGTTTTTCAGCTGCAGGGACAGGACGACTGGTTGCAATCGAGGGAAAGATGAATGCGGCCAAGTACAGGGATATCCTGGACGAAAACCTTCTCCAGAGTGCTCAGGACCTCAGACTGGGCCGAAGGTTTACCTTCCAACAAGACAATGACCCTAAGCGCACAGCTAAAATAACGAAGGAGTGGCTTCACAACAACTCCGTGACTGTTCTTGAATGGCCCAGCCAGAGCCCTGACTTAAACCCAATTGAGCATCTCTGGTGAGATCTAAAAATGGCTGTCCACCAACGTTTACCATCCAACCTGACAGAACTGGAGATGATCTGCAAGGAGGAATGGCAGAGGATCCCCAAATCCAGGTGTGAAAAACTTGTTGCATCTTTCCCAAAAAGACTCATGGCTGTATTAGATCAAAAGGGTGCTTCTACTAAATACTGAGCAAAGGGTCTGAATACTTAGAGAAAAATGATATCTGTGAGGAATTCCAGTCAGGATTTAGATTGTATCATAGTACTGAGACTGCTCTCATTAGAGTTACAAATGACCTGCTTCTATCATCTGATCGTGGTTGTATCTCTTTATTAGTTCTACTGGATCTTAGCGCTGCATTCGACACTATTGACCACAACATTCTTTTGAATAGACTAGAAAACTTTGTTGGCATTAGTGGAAGCGCCTTAGCATGGTTCAAATCGTACTAATCTGACCACCATCAGTTCGTAGCAGTGAATGAAGAGGTATCATATCGATCACAAGTGCAGTATGGAGTACCTCAAGGCTCAGTACTAGGGCCGTTACTTTTCACGCTTTACATGTTACCCTTGGGAGATATTATCAGGAGACATGGTGTTAGCTTTCACTGTTATGCTGATGATACTCAGCTCTATATTTCTTCGCGGCCTGGTGAAACACACCAAATTGAGAAACTAACGGAATGCATAGTCGATATAAAAAACTGGATGACGAGTAATTTTTTACTGCTAAATTCTGAAAAAACAGAGGTGTTAATTATCAGACCTAAAAACACCACATGTAATAACTTAGAACATTATCTAACACTTGACGGCTGCTCTGTCAATTCATCTTCATCAGTCAACCTTAAAAAAAATTGTCAAACAGCACCTATATCACCACATGTTGTTTGGGAGGGTTTCAAGAAAAATTACCCTAGCTCATCCAAAACAAACTCCAGCATATTCAGTTATCAGACACGACTGGAACTTCAAATGGGACTGGCTTCTATGGTCAGATGAAACTAAAAAATTAGCTTTTTAGCAGCAAACACTCAAGATGGGTTTGGTGAACACAGGGATAAAAAGTACCCCATGTGTACAATGAAATATACTGCTGTATTTTTTATGTTGTGGGCCTATATTTCTGCTGGAGGTCCTGGACATCTTGTTTAGAAACATCATGGATTCTATCAAATACGATCATATAAAAAATCAATAAGTGACTGACTCTGTTAGAAATCTTATAATGGGCCATGTTTGGATCTTCCAACTGTACAATAATCCAAACACAAACCTCAAAAACAACACAAAAATGGGTCACTGAGCACAAAACCAAGCTTCTGCTATGGCCATTCCAGTCCTCTGACCTGAAACCTATAGAAAATGAGTGGGGTGAACTTAAGAGAAGAAACAGCAACATGGAGCCTGGAATCTAAAGAGTCTGGAGTGATTCTGGATGAAGGAATGGTCTCTGATCTCTCATCAGGTGTTCTCTAACCTCATTATATATTAAATGTAGAGCTGTTAAACTGGCAAATGAAGGTTTCAAAAAGTATTGAATAAAGGGGTGACGTGAAGTGTGGCCAGTGTGTATTAGAGAAAAACATTTATTTCATAATGATATTTTCCCCCATTTTAAATTCTTATTATCCAATGAAAGGTTAGATTTTTGTGATTTTAAAAAAAAATAAAAGATCAAAAGATCAATGCAGATTAAATTTCACAGCCTTTTTTGATCATATTTACCAAGGGTGCCGATATTTTTGGCCATGATTATATATATATATATATATATATATATATATATATATATATACAGTGGGTACGGAAAGTATTCAGACCCCCTTAAATTTTTCACTCTTTGTTATATCGCAGCCATTTGCTAAAATCATTTAAGTTCATTCTTTTTCCTCATTAATGTACACACAGCACCCCATATTGACAAAAACACAGAACTGTTGACATTTTTGCAGATTTATTAAAAAAGAAAAACTGAAATATCACATGGTGATATTCAGACCCTTTGCTCAGTATTTAGTAGAAGCACCCTTTTGATCTAATACAGTCTTTTTGGGAAAGATGCAACAAGTTTTTCACACCTGGATTTGGGGATCCTCTGCCATTCCTCCATGCAGATCCTCTCCAGTTCTGTCAGGTTGGATGGTAAACATTGGTGGACAGCCATTTTTAGGTCTTAAATCTTATTTCTCACCATCTTGGAGTCCTTCAGGTGTTTTTTTAGCAAACTCCATGCAGGCTTTCATGTGTCTTGCACTGAGGAGAGGCTTCCGTCGGGCCACTCTGCCATAAAGCCCAGACTGGTGGAGGGCTGCAGTGATGGTTGACTTTCTACAACTTTCTCCCATCTCCCGACTACACCTCTGGAGCTCAGCCACAGTGATCTTTGGGCTCTTCTCCCCCGATAGCTCAGTTTGGCCGGACGGCCAGCTCTAGGAAGGGTTCTGGTCGTCCCAAACGTCTTCCATTTAAGGATTATGGAGGCCACTGTGCTCTTAGGAACCTTAAGTGCAGCAGAAGTTTTTTTTTGTAACCTTGGCCAGATCTGTGCCTTGCCACAATTCTGTCTCTGAGCTCTTCAGGCAGTTCCTTTGACCTCATGATTCTCATTTGCTGTGACATGCACTGTGAGCTGTAAGGTCTTATATAGACAGGTGTGTGGCTTTCCTAATCAAGTCCAATCAGTATAATCAAACACAGCTGGACTCAAATGAAGGTGTAGAACCATCTCAAGGATGATCAGAAGAAATGGACAGCACCTGAGTTAAATATATGAGTGTCACAGCAAAGGGTCTGAATACTTAGGACCATGTGATATTTCAGTTTTTCTTTTTTAATAAATCTGCAAAAATGTCAACAATTCTGTGTTTTTCTGTCAATATGGGGTGCTGTGTGTACATGAATGAGGAAAAAAATGAACTTAAATGATTTTAGCAAATGGCTGCAATATAACAAAGAGTGAAAAATTTAAGGGGTCTGAATACTTTCCGTACCCACTGTATATATACATATACATTTAGTCAATTAGCAGACGCTTTTATCCAAAGCGACTTACAAATGAGGACAACAGAAGCAATCAAAATCAACAAAAGAGCAATGATACGACTTATAAATAACGACTTTATTCAACAATTCTTCTGTTCCACATCACGTCGCATTGCACCGCGGCAGACGGGATGAGGAGGAGAATTGTCGAATAAAGACGTTATTTTTGTTTTCTTTGCACACAAAAAGTATTCTCGTAGCTTCGTAAAATGACTGTTGAACCCCTGATGTCACATGGATTATTTTACAGATGCCCTTGCTACGTTTCTGGGTCTGGGAACATTTCAGTTGTGTTGCTGTCAATGGAGGGTCAGAGAACTCTCAGATTTAATCAAAAATATCTTAATTTGTCTTCTGAAGATGAATGAAATCTTACGGGTTTGGAACGACATGAGGGTGAGTAATTAATGACATGATTTTCATTTTTGGGTGAACTATCCCTTTAAGTTGGTGTTTGATTTTCTCACACATTCAGGGATAAACGGGAATAACTCCAATACATCTTGCCCTAAAAATTCTAAAACAGTATTACCACAAAAGGGCAAAGCTGTTTCTCATCATTATTTCACTGATATAATAGGCACTGCCCCGCACAGCTGTTTTAACATGCATTAAGCCGGGAGAGATCACTCTGGCGAACCGTAAGTAAGGGACCGTGGGGAAAGTGTAAGTTTTTGCATATTGATGCCTGATTCGGAAGGATAAGAGATCAAGCATCCACATCCCAGCTGGCTATGTTTCGTTCTCCATTCATCTCTGAAGGTTTTCAGGAAGCTAAGCTAAGTTCCTTTTTAATGACTCAGATTATTGCCAACATGCTTGCTAAGGCTATCTGTATTGCTTAAGCTTTAGTTGTTTTCAGTGAAGTGCCCGTGCTAAGCTTATGTGATCATACTGACAATATGCCTTACTTCTGGTTGTTGGGAGCATGCTTGTTCCTAAACTATCAAGTTGTTATTGGGAACACGCTTGTTCCTAAGCTGTCTGGTTTTATTGGGAGCATGCTTGTTCCTAAGCGGTCTGGTTTTATTGGGAGCACGCTTGTTCCTAAGCTACCTGGTTGTTATTGGGAGCATGCTTGTTCCTAAGCTGTCTGGTTTTATTGGGAGCATGCTTGTCCCTCAGCTATCAGGGCCCATATTTATCAAACCTCTAAGAATTGCTCTCAAGAGCACTGCTAAGAATTGACTTAAGTGTAAAAAAATTCTTGGCTTAAAGCTGCGCTTAAAAGTTAGTTATCAAGCATTGCAGTTGTAATTTAAGTGAAGTGTAGGACTAAACCTTAAGTGTCAGCCTAAGAGATGAGTCACGACACTTTGCTGTGCCACAAACGGGATTTTGGATGACGAAATACACATGGACCAATCACTGAATAGATTTTCTTATTTAGGAATATTCTCATATAAATTCACATTGAATGGTTCAATTCATAATAGGAGTTTACATTCAACACACATTTGACAATAAAGAGTTTTCAAGAGAATACATTATGGCAAGGAAACGAAGCGTCATCACAACTCAGTTTAGGGTTGTGCTGACAGATGATAGTATAGTGTATAGTTAGAGATAACGCCTGTTGCTGATGCCTTTGACAACAGCAAGATGATTATTATTATTATTATCCATCAAAAATATAGGCGCCTATCTTTACTGATGTAGCGGTTCCTGTCTGTCGTGCTGCTGAGAGGTTTGCCATTGTAGCTTCGCTTTTCTGTTAAATCTCTATCTTACTTTCACTTTCTGTTGTTTAAAGTGATAAAATATAACTTAATTCCCACCATATTTCTAGTATTATCTATCAAACTAATCTAACTAATTTGATCGTTCATTTAATTTCTCTCTCGCGCCGTTTTTCGCGAATTCATCAAACAACAGTGGTAAGTGAATCATTCATCAATCATGGTGAGTAATGGCTTCTTCTGCTGCTATTGTTGTTTGCACCGCTTGCCACATGTATAGTTTATCTCTCTCTGTCGGCGACGAGGGATTCACATATGATAAATGCAGGGAAATAGTTAGGCTGACAGAGAAGATTTTAGAACTAGAGACACGCATCAAAACTTTAGTTGAGGATAGTACGAATGTGAGGGCTGTAGATACTGCTTTGAATGCGACTAGCTCAGGGAGTCCTGCACATTGTTCGGTTCTGGTTTCAGTGCCTCGGCAGCAGGGCAACTGGGTGACTGTGAGGCGGCAAAGTCACAGGTCAAAACACTGCTCTTCCGTTCCGATCAAAACATCAAACAGGTTCTCCCCACTCAGTGACGAACCCACTGAGAAACCTGATGAAAGTTCTCTAGTTATTGGCGATTCTATTGTACGGAACGTGAAAATAGAGACACCAGAGCGCCTGACATCTTGGCAAATTTAAAAGTGCTGGCTAATGCTAAACGTAAATTCAGTAAGATTGTTATTCACGTCGGCGCTAATGATGTACGACTTCGCCGGTCGGAGATCACTAAAAGTAATGTTAAAGAGGTGTGTGAACTTGCAAATATGATGTCAGACACTGTAATATCAGAATCAGAATCAGAATTAGCTTTATTCGCCAGGTGTGCGCAAACACACGAGGAATTTGTTGTGGTTTTAAGGTGCTCCTGGTACATACATACATACATACATAAATACACATGTGACATGAGAACAGAAAAAAACATTTAAATAGTAAGACTTAACAATGGATAATAATCCTAATAATAATAAGTATGAATCTGGAACAGTAGATTTATGTACAGATTTGTGCATTATTTACTCTATATACAGCTGTATAGATAAACATATGTATGTGTATTTACATAATACTTGAGAGGGAGGCAATAATTAAAGATGGAGAATGAATTACAGAATGAATTACAGAACACAGGTAATGATCCACGTGTTAGCTATTTAAGCTGGAGATGGCATGGGGAAAAACTGTTTTATGCCTAGATGTTCTAGTGCACAGAGATCTGTAGCGTCTGCCTGAAGGAGAAGTGCAAACAAGTTGTGTCCGGGGTGAGAGGGGTCTTTGATGATGTTACCTGCCCGTTTCTTCACTCTGGAGTTGTACAAGTCCTGAAGGCTGGGCAGGTGCACACCAATGATCTTTTCTGCTGTCCTAACAGTCCGTTGAAGTCTTCTTAAATCTGATTTGCTGGCTGACCCAAACCAGACAGTTATGGAGGAGCACAGAACCGACTCAATAACAGCTGAATAAAACTGTTTCAGCAGCTCCTGTGGCAGGTTGAACTTTTTCAGCAGACGAAGGAAGTACAACCTCTGCTGGGCCTTTTTCACGATGGAGTCAATGTGATTGTCCCACTTCAGGTCCTGAGAGATGGTGGTGCCCAGGAACCTGAATGATCCACTGCAGCCACAGTGCTGTTCATGATGGTGAGTGGGGGGAGAGGAGGGGGGTTTCTCCTGAAGTCCACTATCATCTCCACAGTTTTGAGCGTGTTCAGCTCCAGGTTGTTGTGACTGCACCAGACAGCCAGCTGCTCAACCTCTTGTCTGTAAGCAGACTCGTCGCCGTCGTGGATGAGGCCGAT